>NC_068278.1:5580202-5707839 GCF_025860055.1 Xyrauchen texanus | reverse complement strand
CCTCAGTCTGTTGGGGGTTTTCATTCAACAGTGGTTGGCCAAGTTTGTCAACACAGAAGTTGGTGAAGTACAAAACACTCCCTATCATCTACAAAGCAAGAAGCATGTACAAGCTCTGGTTTAATTCATTTAAATTTTTATAATAGTTATATAAGAATAATGAATGCTTAGTCCCAGGTCTGTAGAACTCACACTGAAAGCATCTTTGATATGTTTGGAGGTAGAGGAAGTCTTGATTTTGTAGCTCTCCTCGATGACAAAACTTGAATACTGGAAAAAATAAAAGAAACAAAACAACAACAACAAAATATTTGCTTGCTGACTGAGACATTTGACAAGTGACTTGTCCAGTGACATTAAATACACACATGTGGGTTGACATGAAGAGCAGAGCCATCTGGATCATTGTTGTGCTCATGTAGGTGTTTCTGGACAAGATGGAAGACGAAGTCTTCAATCTCTTGTCGATATTGCCTGAAAACATAACACAAGAGCGACATATGCATGACTTAAAACTGAAATTTAAAAACATTGAAATTGTGACCTATCAAAATCAGAGGGTTAAGAAAAAAAAATACCTACTTGGAAATGCTATTGTTTCCAAAAAGGATATGGCATAGTGGCCCATCGGTTTTGGAATTTTCGATTTTTATACTCCTGGCATAAAAATAAGCAAAAAATCAAAATCACAGTGAAAAAATGAAATATGAATGCTCAGTTTAACTGTATATTGAAATATTGTGTAAAAATTCACTCACGAAGGACGACTTAATACGTTTAACTTTCTCTTCAGTTCCTCATGTGGACCATCGTCAAGGTGCAAAAAACATGACTGAATGCACAAACATGTGGGTCGACCACTCAACAGAAATACAGTTAAAATGAACACGCAATGACATAGGATTAAAGCAAAACAAATGTAAAGTCAAACAGGTACATACTAGGGATGCACAAAATAATAGTGACTACTTGTGATAGCCAGATATATGGTCATTTTGAGATTATCTGCATTGTCTGATAAATGTACTTTCTTGGCCAATTACCAGAAGCATGAGCTCTCCCTTGAGCCAAGATCAGTGAAAGATTGTCAGGTGTGCCTTGGAAAATTATCAAATTCCAAAAAATAAATAAATGCATGAAAAAAAAAAAAAAAACATTTCAGGGTTCCAAACTCCTCACCTTTCAGGAAAAATTCACCATTTTGAAACCATAATTGGTCACTTTTGTGATTGTGAGGAGCAATGATTAATGTGCAAAAGTGGGAGATATTTATACATGTTAAAGGTCTTTCATATGACTCGCTTCAGCGCTGCAGAATACATTGAACTCTATGAAGTGACTTTTCACAAGCCCTTATTTCTCATGAAGGAAGATATTGAGATTGTGTTTCTTGCATTTGATCATCTCCACAGAAATAGGGCAGGGCATCTTCTCTGTCTCACTGCATGTTACAACACTGTGTGAATAAACCCACAATGCAGGGGCGGATCTACCGGGGGTGGCAAATGCCACCCTAAAAGAATACCTTGCCACCCCTGCTGCCACCCCAGTTGGCAGCAAAGAATTACAAGTTATGGCCAATTTGACAATTTACGAGCGCAAATCTCCAATGTCCGACTGCACTAAATGCAGCACGAGATGGCGCCAGAGCGGCAAGAGACTGATCAGTTTGGAAAAATGTGTGTTCTGAGTAAACAATTAAAGCGATGTCCAGTACCTCGTTTGAGTGCCGTGACCTATTTATTTCCACAGTGCATTTATGCTCGCTTTATTACAGCTCAGTCCATAGATCTTCATGTGTACGTTTTTCTTTGTATAGTTTCTTCTTGTGCAAATGCTGCGTGCGTTTGCTTCCCCTCTCACACATCTGCCTGTCATCACCTGTGTCTTACCTTAATGCCTTTCCGGTAATAATGCCCTTACTTCAATCATACTTCTATCTCCTATTAAGTGAGATCACATTGTATGGTCACTTATTCCTAATATGAAATGTTTCACATGAAACCTCAAATGCAAGACATTGATTACATGAGATTTAGTTTGTCTGTATGAGTTTGTAAATGGCAGCCTGTGCCCTTTTTTAGTGTGTACATACTAGTTCTCATCAAACTGTGATAAATGTGATTAAATTAAGTATATATAAGTCTGCCATATGTTGCCACCCCTTAAAAATTCCTGCCCCCCTCTCGCCACCCCATAAATATTTTTCTAGATCCGCCCCTGCCACAATGACCACGGATATTTAACATTAAGTGAAACTGGAGCGCTTCGCGTTCACAAAACGAATCCGTTTATACCTTGTTTATATTTTCGCGGGGAGTTTTGCGCACGCCTCTGTAGATGACGTGCTCATCAGAGCGCTTGAGAAGTGGTTCATCTTCACACACTCTCAAGAGAGCTGCTCTTGTGACGTCCAGGGTGCGGTTCCCTGAGATGTTTGGAGTTCAAGTGAATGAGACATAAGTGCTTTTCCCTCCGCGCTCACTGGCGAATGAAATGTTAAAAATGTACTTGCCAGTGGCTTATAACAGACGTTTTTGGTCGCATAGTGTGAAATTTTCTCGCAATGTAGAGGGCTGTATGGCCGTTAAAGTAAACAGAAAATATAAAATGGCCAAATAACAAAATTAGATGACGCATATGGTGAAGTTACATTAGCAGCGGTGCAGAAATTACTTTTAACATGGGGGCGATGAGGAAACATTTAGAAAATCTATTTTAATTGACTACTACTAACGTGTTGTAACACTATATCATATTTGGGTGGGGACAAAAAGTAAACAGGACTTACGGTGCTGCCGTCTTGACAAGCGATCTGGGATGCTTTCGCGTCAAGTGTTCGTTCATGAGGGTTGTACGGCTAATAAGCCATTTCAATTTGCATATCTTACACAGCACCACATCATTGGGTCTCCGGCTAAAATACTCCCACGCTTTAGATCACCATAGGCAAGTTTTTTTAGCTGCAGTTTGTTCTTCGGGGAATCCAGGTGATGCCATTTTAATTATTCTAATACCATTTTATGCAAATCGATGTATTTCTGTAATCGATTACGTCGATGAATCGTCCCAGCCCTAGTGGCAGGGCACATTATCCTGCTGAAAAAGGCCACTGCCATCAGGGAATACCACTGCCATGAAGGGTGAATCTGGTTTGCAACAATGATTAGGTAGGTGGCACCTGCCAAATTGACGTCCACATGAATGTTCTGACCCAGTGTTTCCCAGCAGAACATTGCCCAGAGCATCACACTCCCTCCACTGACTTGTCTTCCCACAGTGCATCATGGTGCCATCACTTCCCCATCACGTACATGGCCGTCCACGTGATGTAAAAGAAAACGGGACTCATAGGACCAGGCGACCTTCTTCCACTGCTCCAAGGTCCAGTTCCGACAAACGCGTGGCACTGTAGGCACTTAGAACGGTCTGTGGTTACACAGCCCCATATGCAGCAGGGTGCGATACATTGTGTGCTGTAACACATTCCTCCCATGACTTGTGCCACAGTAGACCTACTGTCGTTTCGGACCAGACAGGATAGCCTTTATTGCCCTAGCGCATCAATGAGACTTGGGCACCCAACGCCCTCTTGCCGGTTTGTCCCACCTCGGACCACTTGTCAGTCGATTCTCACCACTGCTAACTGGGAGCACCCTGCAAGCCTTGCCTTTCAGAGATGCTCTGACCCAGTAATCTGGCCATTACAATTTGGCACTTGTCAAAGTAGAGTGGCAAGAAATTACCACATCGAAACTTAGGTGCTCCAGTCCCACATTGCCCTAACATTCAACACAATACACGTATCCATCTTTATTACTGTACATTTAGCTTTTATGTCACTGCTAATTGTAAAATTCTAATCAGATTGAAGATATAGTTTGAATAGTTCTCTTAAAACAAACAACGCAAAACGGTGAAGTTTTAGAATATCTGTTATTATTAGCAATACAAAAAAAAAAGATCGCTATTGTCTAAAATGAATATATATCGGTGCCTCCCTTACAGATACGTAGAGGGTATGCGTAATGTATTTTTGCGATTAAAACTGAATATATAGTCATATTGTGATCGTAAAAAATAAACTCAAACATCCGAGTAGTAAAACTGTTGTAGCTATGCGTAGCTGAGCAAAACGTGGAGTACAATGCAATCAACACTACGAAGTGCAGCTATATTCAACAACCAAGCAAAGTGGCGCAAAGAAATACATATTTCCCATTAGCTATAACAGTCATGTGTATTTAAACATTCAAAGAGAAACCACCAGCAATCCCAATGAGTGATGCATTCAAGGATATTTTCTGCGTTCAGACGTTGTATTCTTTCTTCGCACTCTTCTAATGACTGTCGAAGCTCCCGAAGTTGATCTGAACCCTCTTCTTCGTCATGTGTCATACGAATGTGTTTGGCGACTGGCACTTTCTCTTCAAACTGCTCGAAGAGTTCAGAGTCTCCAAAATCTACCGTAGCCATGTTTGATGACGACGACGACAATGCGCTCACGGTTCGATGGGCGAATTGCTAAAACGCGCTTACGTTCGAGCGCTGATTGGCCGCAAGACAACAGACAGGAAGTGAAACAAAAGCTTGTGTGAATGGCAACTAAACAATAAAGGCCGTATGAAAAAAAATACGAACACAACATATTTGAAGCTCAAGATAGCAAACGTTGATGATTTTTAATGGATAAAATTGTCGAATTGGATGTACAAAATAAAGTAGGATTTAATTTCTGAAATATCTAATTGTTTTTGCTCTAAGCAAACGATCTTCGTATAAAATTTTCGATATTTTGTAACCCTATGGTATGGTGACATCATCTAGTGGAGTTTCTTTCATTAATATGTCATATATGGAGTTTGGTAAAAGGAGGATACGATTCCTTTATCTTGTTTTTTTATTTTATTTAACCTTTATTTATCCAGGTAAACTGTTTGAGAACCACTTCTCATTTACAAACATGACCTGGCCAAGAGGCTACAGGAATAAATAAGAACATACTGTACAGCTGTACATAGTCAAACACATAACACATAGAACAAGCAACTAAATTAAAAAAGATAGACAACAAAGGGGAAAAGAAAAGGAATAGAGTGCTTAAATATGTGTGTAAAAGTTGGTTCATGATTGGCAGCAGGAACAAGAGTCAACTATGTAATTTTCGAGATTTTGTTTAAAGGTGGAGATTGGGATCAGAGATGTAAGTTTCAGGGTATTTTGTAGTATATTCCAGTCATGTACTGATGCAAAGCGGAAGGCATTACGTCCAAAGGTAGTAGGGGGGGTACTAAATTTAATCAAATTACTTGATCTTGTGTGATAGGTGTTATGAGCGGCATGAAGTAGGGATGACAAATATAGAGGTGCCTTGCCCAGAATTGTCTTGTGTATGAAGAGAAACCAGTGATGGAGACGCCGGGTATAAAGGGAGGGCCAACCCACCAGTTTATACAGGTCACAGTGATGAGTGTGAAAGGGTGCATTAGTGGCAAAACGGATGGCTGAATGATAGACAGTCTTGTAACTAAATCACTCAAGTTGCTAAACGAAGAGAAGCGGGACCATCTGAAAACTCAACACACTGCACTAAAACGTAACGGCGTCTGTGCATTCAATATTGACTTCGATGTTCTATCGTGAAAAACACTGCTATTGGGCGTAGGCTACCTTTGGACAGACTGACTTACTACCGGTTAAATTATTATTACAGTATGTCTTATGATTTGTGTACAGAAAACAAGAAACTTTTTTTTCACAAAGGTTGTAGTAAGCTGCTATTGGACAAATTTACTACAGTTTAAATTTTAACAGTATGGCTACAGTAATCAATTATTGGAGAAAACTAATATATATATATATATATATATATATATATATATATATATATATATATATATATATATATATATATGTATGTATATTCACATTTCAAAGGTTGTAGTAAGCTGCTATAGGACATATTTACTACAGATGAAATGATTACAGTATCCCATATAGGCTTTTGAACACTTGATCTCTCACGATCAATATACATCAGCACTGCACTTTATTAATCTTATTATCTCACTGGACTGTCATAAATTATATTCTCTTTACAATACAACCTACTGTTTATACACTTTATATACTTTTTTCATTGTATGTGAATTCTACATTTTATATTATTATTGTGTTGTGTAATTATGTGCACATTAGATATGTAAATTTTGTTGTGTAAATATGTTGTTTATTGTAAATTGATATATGTCTTCACTGTCATGACTGCTACGTTGCTCAGAACTGCACACAAGATTTTCACCCACTGTTGCACTTGTGAATATGGTCGTGTGACAATAAAGTGATTTGATTTTGATATGATATACAGTAATCAATTGATTTAGAAAAGAAAAATCATAAAAATTCAACAAAATGTTATTTTCACATTCCAAAGGTTGCAGTAAGCTGATTTGGGACAGACGGACTTACTATAGATACAATTAATATAGTATGCCTTATGATATGAGTACAGTAATAATTTATTTTATAGGAATACAGTATAATAATTTAATCTGTTTTATGTTAGTCTGTCAAAAAGCAGCTTACTACAACCTTTGGAATGTGAAAATAACATTGTTTCATTTTTATTATTTTATTTCTAAAATAATTGATACTGTGTCATAAGGCATACTGTAATAATTTCATCTGTAGTAAGTCAGTCTATCTAATAGCAGCTTACTACAACCTTTACATTACAAAATAACATTTTGATTTATTTGATTTAGATTTGTTTTATTATAAAATAATCGATTACTGTACTCATATCATAAGGCATACTGTTGCCAGTCAGTCTGTCCAATAGCAGCTAACTACAACCTTTAGAATGTGAAAATGCTTTCTTCAGTTTTTATGTATAACTTACAGGTCAACGGAATGAACGATTGGATACCACCCATGTTTTAGCGCAGTAGGTGGAATTTGCATACGGCCCTGTTGACCAGCGCCGAACATGGCTGCAGGTCCGGATGGCTGCTTGCCTGTGCTGGGCAACCTCCACCCCCCAATCCCCTCCCTTATTGCAAGTCTTGTTCATGTTGTAGAGTGTACTGATTATGTGCTAATGTTAATGAGGTGTTTTTTTTCCTGTTCCCACACTGTACTTCTTAAGGAGCATAGTCTGGGGGCTGCCTTTTTTGTCCTCTCCTCTCCACATGTCATGCTGTATTTCTTTCTAATTCCCTGTCTTCCTGTCCTGTCTACCCCCTTGTCATATGTTTGTATGGACAGGTCGAAGGTCATATGTATGTTTGTATGGACAGGTCGATGGCCAATTTCACTGGTTTACTATGTGACAATAAAGGACTACTACTACTTACAAGCATAATTCTCTAGCTAGCCACACTAAGCGTTGACCGTTTTAAGTGCAATGACTTCAGTACGTATAGAATTGATATATATCCTTTATCCCAATTGTACTAGTTTTAGTAAGATTACCGCCTGCAGAGAGCACAGGTAAGAGAAACTGAATATCCAACGAATATCGAACCTAAAACTAACTTTACATTTATCTTGTACTTACACTGACACCTAGCGGCATTAATGCAGCATCTTTAAAATAAAGTTTTCATTTTCAGATGCCATTGTAGAAATGTAGTATTCTGTCAGCCATTATTAATTTAATCAATGAGTGAAAGGACGGTTACTGAGATTAAGTATTCAGCTGGTCATGTGATTGAAAAATGGCAGCCCCCATGTGTGGACCCTCTCCATGTAGAATAAAACAGCTTTAATAAGGTTACTGATATGACTGATCAGTATTTTCTTTCAAAATTACAATTCATATAATTGAGAGTTCTAATTAAAAATGACTGAATGCACCTTTAGGAATTGGATAGTGCATTATTAAATTGTATTTTTTATTTATTGGATTACAAATGCAACTCATTCATATATTACCTAATAATTAAACTTAACATCACACTGAAATATAAATAAGTGTATTTGTTTTAATAACCAACACACCAACATCTGCCTCCTTACCTAACTAAATGTAAAAAAAAAAAAGTGGCACAGCTTACCCCTTTAGCTTGGCCTTTGTACTACATTGCTTAATTGTAGCCTGAATGACAAAAATAACATTTACAACCCTTGGACATTTTTATCAGGAATCTTCAGCTTCAATTAGAATTTTATCTTGAATGTCAAATTTTCATTTCACAGGATTCTGTAAGTATCAAGATACACAGATCTTTTGGGTGAATTTGTTACTCTGCCTGAATACTTGGTATTATACCAACAATGTTGGTGCATAATAGTTTGTCATTAGCACTTGCTATATCTGTAATATCATAACATCAGACTGCGAAAGAATACAACTGTAAACAGACGGTTTTAATACAAAATACAATCACATTCCCAACCATAAATCCCACAGAAAGCTTGGCAATATCAAACACAGTTTTTAGAGACCAAGCAACAATACACGCTTGAGCGATCAACTGTATTTACATATGAATTCTTCCTAGATTGAACTGGATGCTAAATAAATGACTTCTGATGAAAGCAATACCCATGCAAGCTAATGCGGCAGCATTCTCTACAAACCAGCTTTAGGGCCGTCAAACCAATGAGATTTTACAGAATACAGAATGTTCAGATGGCATCCATGCCCCTTGAGGAAAAAGAGGAGGAAAAGCCGAGGCCCATCCCCCTCTGTGTGTGTGTCTGCGAGCGTGCCATCTCATACTGCACATCCAGGTTGCGGAACATCTCCTCCTGATGCTGCAAGGTCCTAAGACCTTCTTCATTAACTGCTCCTGATGAACTACCTTCTTCTTCACCCTACAGCGAACACAAGCATCAATCAGAAATATATCGTTTTGATATTACAAATAAGAGATTCCTACATTTCACACTTGTTCAATAAATTTAGAAGTGACAATACTTCACACAACAGACACTTACTTTAATGCCCATCAGTTTGCGAAATTTAACATTTTGGTCCTTATTTCCAAAATTAAGCTTCTCCCAAAGCTCAGCTGTCTGTGACTTGTCCTACAACATAAACATGGATATGACTTAAGACTGTGCAGATGTCAAAACTACCAACAATTACGTATCAGGTCAATAATAAAATTAAAATAATGAATAGTCCCTTTTTTGTTAATATGTATCTTTAAAAGTGTGTTCAATAGCATATTAGTTTTCACAGTGATAAAGAAATTGGGATCGAGAATCATCAAAATGTCCTGCTATTAGCATGAACAACTGACATTTTGGTTTAATGACAACCCTAAAAGATTGCAATACACTTTAAAATTACAGCAGCTTGCTAGTCCTCACCCCTTCTTTCTTCCCCTGCCACAACATTTTCCTTTTCTTCTCCTGCTCGGCAAACTTCATTGGGTTGACTGCTGAGGGATTGTAGTAGCCTGGCACAGCAATGCCAGTCTCTGCTAGCGTTTTGGCCTGAAGCGCTGCCATCTGAGCAGCCATAGCAAACTGCGGTGTGACCTGTGTGCCAGAGGCAAGCAGTGCAGCAACGTTCAGGGCTGGACTGGCTGCGGCGGTGACTGTATCACACATCAGTGGAGCTGCTACTGTTGAGAAACAACCAACAAACATTATACAGATTCAGAGCTAAAGGCTGCTGTAGTGGATCACACATGAAGTGATTCCGCACATAGGCAGATGACTAGAGGTGGTTACTTGCCTGCTGCTTTATCTTGTTGCTGTTTTTCCAGCAAGTCTTTTTCCTTTTGTTCTTGAAGCTTCTTTGCTCTCTCCAACCTTAGAGTGTAAAGAGAACATGTTTACCAAACACGGAAGACTAGAAAGCAATTTAGTACTGCTTATTTGAACTCAAGTACAGCTTCAGGTGTTGAAATGGTAAGCATATCCTCTTAAAGGAATACTTCACCCAAAAATGAAAATTCTCATAATTTACTAACCCTCATGCCAGCCCAGATGTGTATGATTTACTTTCTTCTATGGAACACAAATATTTTTTTTAGAAGAATATCTCAGCTCGGCAAGTATAATACAAGTGAATGGAGTCCAACACTTTCATGCTCTAAAAAACACATAAAAGGCAACATCAAATGTATCCATGAGACTGCAGTGGTTTAATCCATGTCTTCTGAAGCGATTAATTTAAGTTTGGGTGAGAACAGACCAACTTTCATTACTGTACATCTTGCTATTGTAGTCTCTAGACTTGATTATGATTTTCATCTTGATTACACTTCCTAGTGTAGGTGCTTTACAGGTGGTTTACAGTGAAAACAGTTACATGTTCTGCCCCAAAACTGAATGAATAGCTTCAGAAGACATGGCTTAATCCACTGGAGTCTTATTGATTACTTTTATGCTGCCTTTATGTGCTTTTTGCACCATTCACTTGAATTGTGTGGACCTACAGAGCTGATTTATTGGTTTAAAAATCTTTGCATTGTGTTCTGCAGAAGAAGGTCATACACACCAGGGATGGCATGTGGGTGAGTAAATGAGAATTTTTACTTTTGGTTGAGCCATTACTTCAAGTATTTTAAATCTTGTTCTGTTATCCTAACATGACATATAGATGACATGCGAGTTGTACAACAGGATATAAGATTCAACCATCTATGAAATGCAGGAAACATTCACCTAAAAATGAGAATTCAGAAACTACATGGACTAGAAAGAAGTCTTCTCTTTGTCTAAGAGTTTTTCACATGGAAAATATTGATTACATGTTTCAATTTATATGGTTAGAGATCAATCAATTTTTAATGTATACAATTTGTGGTTTAATCGGTTATCTTTTTTTGTTCATCAAACATACCAATAAATGGTGCCATCTGGTAGGTCTGTGAAGAATAGCGGCAAAAAATGGTATTTCCACACGTTCAAATGGAAACAGCAGTGTTTAAAAGGCAACTTAATTTTATTGTGGTCACCATATGCAGCCTGAGTTTTTAACAAGAATTTGGCAAAAATACGGGTGTGATATTAACAGACACTGTGCCATTTACTTTGTTTTCTGCATTAATTATTCACAATCACAACTCTTAAAACAGTGCAATATCGCAGTAATAAAATGCAGCGTTTTGAAATTTGTGGGGGGAGAAAATAACTATTGACCAAAAAAAATTGCATTTTACTGGTGGACTGGCTGCAGATGTGTTGCTTATAGTAAAAACATGGTAGAAATAGTGGTCCGTCAGTAAATATTTAGCTGGCTGAGAAAAACAGTGATTGTTCTGTTATTATGATAAACCACCTTAAACACAGGGGTTCTTAAAGTGATAGGGCATGTATTGCATGGTGGCCACATAAAACTGCCTTAGAACCAATGAAGTTTGTGCAAATGTAATTTTCCTTATAATTAAGACGTTGTAATGTGCATGCCAGATTCAAATAGGTGTAGAGTTTCTGTGACCAAACACTTAAATACTTTGTTCCACACACACTGCTATCGTAAGGCTTCAGAAGACTTGAATTATAGTACTAGTGATCAACCAATATGGGTTTCCAGCAAGCAGGGTGGCCGATACAGCAATACAATGCTGATATATCACACAATTTAATATAGTATAACAAACATAAAATTGGTCATCAGATTTTAGTAATTTATTTGCACATGAAGAAACTGATAATATATTAGGAAGAAGGATATAACATTACACACAGTGGTCCAGCAACCATGGATAGCATGTGCGCATTAGTAATCGCATTGTCTCACAAAGGCAGAATCAAACCCATTGTACATATAGTGCATAGTGAATATGATATTTACTCATAGCGCAAATGAAGCGCTTTTACTTTAAGGTTTCACTAGTTTGTTCAACAGTTAATGGAGACTGCCAAGGAGATTTTACATTGTACCACTTTACCTTCTGGCCAAAGCTTCCTGGGCATCCATGGCTGTGTTCCTGCCCCTGAAGGTCACAGGGCTAACTGACCCACTTCGACTCTTCTTCTTCACTTTGTCCATCCTCTTCTTCTTTTCCCTAAGTAACGTTGGGTCATTGTACAGTTTAAGGACAAATCACCATTTTCAGTAGCACACAAAGTAATAGATCACAAACACAACTAAAAAAGTAAAAAGCCCACCTGCTCTTGCTGCGGCTCTTGCTGCAATGTCTGTGTTTGCTTCTTTTGATTGAGTTTGATCGAGATCTGGCCCGTCTCTTCTTCTCATGACTCCTAGATCTCCTGTCACCGCTGCGTGAGCGAGATCTTCTTTTGTCCCGGTTTCGACTATGATGTCGTCTTGAGTAAAACAGTTCATATCCAGGTCAACTTTAAATCATACTATATTCACTTTTGAATACATGGTTGTAGGGCTGAATATTGTGGACAAGAAAACAAATACAAATCTAAATGGGATTTGTATTTGATTGCGGTTTAAACTGCGATAGGATTATTAACATTTTAAAAAAACCTAGTAAGTGTTTTCTTTACAACAAATTAAAGTAAAAAAGAAATGCTGTTCACACTTGAGTCCTCTTAAAAAGAACCAGACTATGAACCAGTCTCAATCCGCTCCCTAGTTCATTTAGGATTGATTCAATCAGCTCCCTACAATCTATTTTGGCATTGAGACATAAATAAAATTATATAAATACATAAAAATACAGTAAAACATAGAAGGAAAAAAAAAAAAACAGATTCACATCATTTTCACATTGCATCAGTTCACTCTGTACCTGTTTTTGTCCACTCTGTGAGAGGGTCTCAGCCTACCTTTCATCATTTGGGATTTTGGAACCAATAAGTTTTTATTAAAGATGGGGTATGTGATTTTCTTTTTTGACCATTTTTTCAAAATAACTTGAAATCCTATTCCTAACCCACTTACTGGCTGTAAATTAGAAGCACTGAAATGAAAATTAAGCAATTTAATCATCTGTGGAACGGGCAGGACTCGAAAAACTCCAGCCAATCATTTTCAAGACCATCTAGAATCATTGGACAGAAAATGTGTCAATCAAACGGTCGTACCATGCCCCCCTCCCCCACCACCCTGGCTGCGTGTCCCGTTCAGTGTGCATACTCAAAGCTCGTGACCCAGTAACAGGAAGCGATTGTATTTATGTATGGAGAATAGAGCTTTTATAGTGCTAGTGGGGTTGTTCCACATTTCTATGAATCCTGTTTTGAATAGAAGACCGCTGTACAGACGCCAGGGCTGGCTATGTTCTTTTTTTTTACAGTTATGAGAAAATCAGCTCTACACCTTTCAAGAGTGGTATGCTGAACCCCTCCTCCTGCTGTGTCAACAATTTGCTCTGAAAAATTGTCTGACAGGTGAATGCACTGTTTGACTAGTGAGTCTAGAACACTGCTAGAACACTGCGCATCTGAGTTTTCGCTCGTGCATGATTGCGCGTCCATGTTTTTCGAATGGGTGGACTCAGGGCCAGCGTTGGAGGAGAGAAGGTAGGACCTTAGAGTTGTGTATTTTCAAAATCTGCCGGCCGTTTTGCAAATCACATACCCCACCTTTAAGTTAAAATATGATGAAAGTGTATATTTTTGTATTTTAATAAATACTTTTTCTGTTAAAGCATAATTGTCTGTTAAGCTGCTTTGAAATTATGTGTTGTGAATAGTGCTATACAAATAAAAATGATGACTATATTTTGGCAGAACACTCTAGACATTTGTTTGTAGTGGAGTTGACAATGGCCTTTTAAAGCAGAGAAATGCTCTCATCCATTCTTCTGTCCACAAAAACCCAGTGTTATGAGATAGTAAATTTTTGCAGCAACCACAATTAATCGTTCAGCCCTATACAGTAGCATAGTGAATCCATCTATATTAAAAGGTTTCCATTTCATGAGGAATCAAATGTTACTTGATCTTTTGAGGTAATAGAGCTTGATGTGCTATGAAAACATACTTCAGAACTTAAACCTTCCTTTGCAGTCCAAAATAGCATTTAATAAAATTAACCTGAATTTCCTCAACTGTGTGACATCACAAGGATGAATGCACTAAAGACTTGAAATGACACATGAGTCAAACTACTTTTTTAACAAATTTGGGTGCTTTAAGCTTTAAAGCATGTTAGTATCAACAGACATAGTATGAAAATCAGTGATTGCAAGAAGGCCAGAGGGTAGAAAATTGGCATGAAAAACTAAAATATGACTGAGAAAAAAGGTAATTTAGTTTTAAAATTAATAAAATTGAGAAATGTAAAAATTTTCACCTTTCCCTTGAGCGTGATCTTGAGATGCTTCTTGTCCTGATGGACTTTCTCTCTTTACGGCGGTGTCCCTCCTCCATGCCTTCAGACAGCCTATCACGGCCTTTATCTGACGAATCCAGCTGCTCCTCCAATCCACTTCGACATTTCAGAGCTTTCTCCGAGTCCTTCTTCCGTGCCTGTTTTAAGAAGAATTGGTCTCTTTCAGGAAAATAGTGCAACAAAGAGAGTTAGTAAGTTGGTTTGAGGACAAACTTGCCAATTCATTTTGACAAGAAAAACACTAATTTTTCAGAATAAATTAGCCCTATCCCAACTTCCATCATCCAACAAGTGCAACGTGTACAGTTTCATTTAACACTGATCAGAGTATTTATCCAGCACATTTACTCCCAATTCACAGAGAAGTCCTGGAGTGAAAAATACCTCTGTCTACTAGAGGGCAAAATTATGTTCACAAGCACACTACTGTTTAATTATGAGAACCCTACAAAGATCCCTTTTATTTAATTGGCACTCCAATTTTGATTGTTTTTTTGCATATACTATTTTACTTTTTATATCAACATGAAAGTCAGCATGAAATGCAATTAAATCGGTGCACAGTATTCAAAAAGGGTAAACGTTTGTATTTGTAATCTTTGATCAAAATGTAAAAACTTGCTACGCCTCTGATACGGCTTTTTAATTCGACTGACATTATATTTTAATATTTAGAATCGGTTTAGTTATTCTTTTTTTTCCATTTTTGGTTTTCAGCCCATTATGTCCAGAGTTTTCATTAATTTAGACAGTACAGGCATTCACCAGACTTGAGCACTAGAGTCACAGATGCATTTATGACCAAGGAGGTTTGGCCTATATGTGTGGCTGCGTAAACAGAAAACTAATGATACATCCATTATAGATTTCCAAATAAAGAATAACAATGTCTAATGGAGTGTTTCCCAACTTTTTTTCTGCCATGGCACACTTTTTACGACTATAAAATTCTACGGCACTCCCACTATCCCACATAGGCTAACCATCGTCAATATGTTTCCTTTTCAAGAACTTGTCCATGTTTTCTGTCTATCTTTGTAGCACGTTTACTTGTAATGTTTCAAATTCGGCAATGCAAAAAAAAAAAAAAACAAGTCGATTACTTGTGTTAGACTTTCTCATCGTCCGTCATTTTGACGGACAGGGTCGTAAAAATTCCATCATAATCTATTATTACCAATCATTTTAATTTTCATATTTTAATGATAATAAGACATTTAATACCTTTTATTTTTGTTCACATTTTCAATCATGAACTCACAGGATGAGCATATAGCAGATTATGCATTTATTTATTTATTTTTGAAGAGAACAGATGAACAACAGAGACACCATGAGCAGATGAGTGTTTTTCCCCCCGCAGTGACAGCGGAGGCCACTAAAACACGACACATGAACAACGCAATATTACAAAAAACAAATACGATTAAAATATGAACAAAACACGTAAAAAATTAACAGAACAAAACTAAATCGACAACTCAAACCTTCCTCCTGGACCGCATCGACTTAAACTGTGTGTCGTGTGCGTAATCAAACGCATCAAGGGAGACTGATGCTGAGGTAATTGTCATTAGATTTTGCATCTTTGCCTCGGACAGGCGACTTCTCATGTCAGTTTCAATTTGGTTCTGGAGGCTGAACCTATGGTGTATAACCTTGAAAACAGGAGTATTTCTTCAAAAACAAAATATGTTTCTGTTAATTTATAGTATTCTGATGTGAGTACTTGGTGTGTTTCCTTTGTGCTGGCACGTATCTTTGCAGATGTGGTGTGCCTCAGTAAAATACAGGAGGCATTTCCTACAAAGATACTTTTATTCAGTTATTATATGAATGGTGTCTTATTCTAATGAGCTGAATGTATGATATCTTTGCAGCTGGTGTTTTCTTTCATTAGTCAAATGATAATGTGTATGAGCAAACAAGCCCGCCTCATTGTGAGAAAATGTAGGACAAAGATAAAAAGTATGTGATGAGGACATGGCTGTTTACACAGATGTTTCTAGGAGTTGATGTACTCTGTCCATGAACTGTAATATGAGGTCAAGATATGAGAGGCTACCAAAGATATACATTTCTTTTTAATAGAGAGGCGAGGATATACGTTTCTTTTTAATAGATGGGCGAGGGATCTCCCACCAATATTCAATTAACAATGGCGAGGGAAAGAAACAAGGCAGTGACCTTGTTAGTCAGAGATAGTGGGTAACAAGATAACAAAAAGGTATATAACTGAGAACTTCGGATAATGAGTCAGAACGGACAGCTGACCGGTCTCATGTTTGTTGGTGTTCAATAAACTACAACTTTGGCATCTACATCTTGGAGAGATTCATCACGATTTTCCACGACAAACCCTGCGTCAAGCGCCATATCGACCTCCACATGAAAAGAGTTGCAGAAAGCATCACAGGGGAGCGATTTTCGAGTTAGCCACGTAAAAAAGCAGGAGGTGTGCACAATAAAAACTTAAAACATGTATTTGGAAGAGAAAAAAAAGCTTGCACTTGCTTTGATAGCATAAAGTAATAAAAGGACTCATTTATGTTTAGGTCTAAGCATTTTCTTGGTGAATTTAAATTAGTTCAATAACTGGGGTCTCTGATATGTGTAAACGATAAGGTAATATTTAATTCAAAGAAATTATGAGACATTCAATGTCTCTTCACAAATTTGGACAGTTTTAAAATATTTCTTGGTGAAGCAAAAAGGTGCGTGTGAAAAACACTTTGGTGAAAAGTCACTTCATATATTTCAATGTATTCTGCAGCGCTGACGTGAGTCATGTGAAGAACCCTTAACACGTATAAATATCACTCACATTTGCACATTAATCATTGCTCCTCACAATCACAAAAGTGAGCGATTATGGTTTCAAAATTGTGAATTTCTCAGAAAGGTAAAGAGTTTGGATCCCTCAAACTATAATTGGTTTTTTCATGCATTTATTACTTTGCGGAATTTGATCATTTTCCATGGCACACCTGACAATCTTTCACGACACACTAATGTGCCACGGCACAGTGGTTGAGAAACACTGGTCTAATGCAACATATTGACTTGCAAACGCACACACAAGCAGATGGTATGTAAACCGTAGAATAATAGATTTGAATATCATGTAAAGTTAACATTTGTTGCACACATTTTGTGTGCAGGGACATTCATGTTTAAATCGAGTAGGGTCTTCACGATCTATTAATAGTGTATAAAGGCATTTTTACATGGGATGTTGTAATCGCGAATTCCCTATACATTTTAGGATAGGAAGAGAGGCAGCAGCTCTGTTCACGGAAACACCGGTCCGTGCAATATAAAAATGATTTGACACTGACAAATCACACGTGACTGTAATAAACAAGCATTTAACTAACTGGTTAGTTCCCTTCAGAACAGTCTGAAATCCCTCCCTATTCCTTTTATTCGGTGGCATTCACTATAAAAAGAATGAATGGACCAGTGAGTGTTTTCGTTCACAGCCACGTCAGCCCACCATTCATATTTATTTAAGCGAAGTTCTAATTGTGGGTAAACTGTTTTATGGAGAAATAAAAAATTTTATGGAGATATAAAAAGCAAAATAAACAATATATTGTAATTAAGGAAGAATGCAACAACAAGGAACCTACTTCGGTCAAATGGACGCAAACACTTATGAATGACGACACAGAAACCCAAACTCGTCAGGATCCATCCATTTACCCACTTATCCTACGGTTCGCAGGGAGTGAAATTGTCGGCATGAACTTTTACTTTCAAAGTGCACTTTTTTCCTTGAATCTCGTTTTGTGTAATCTGAGATGGCATCTGTATATCATTGGGCATTAATAAAGTAATAATCTATTCTTAATTTCTGTAATCGTTGCATCAACATTTCTTTTTCAGATCGATGCATCAAGATCAGAATTTTCACAACAGAATCAAGTACTGCTCAACATTTTTTGTCTTCTAATTGAATATACTGGTTCACTCGACAGCACGTCACACTACGGAAGTAAAATGGATTGCAAATGACATTTGATGCTGACTTCAGCCCAAATAAATGCATTTAAAAAATGTAATTTCAATTTGTCCTAATGTGTATGCATTCACATAGTGGGGAATGTTCATTCACTGTTTCAATAGCAAATCAGAACTGGTGAATACAAAAATGGGCAATAACTGGTGTTGTGTGACAGATACAGGTCTGTTTGTAGGCAAATATGTTTGAATGTCTGATAGTTACCTGTCCAGGAAGTAGGCATATTATTTTGCTATCTGTCAGCAGCGTCTTCTGTTCAGAGTGTCTCTTCGTGCATTAGCACGCTGAGTATAATTTATTGTAGAAATGTTATCATGTGATCTAAATAAAGGATGTTACAAAAGCTCCCAAATAGACATTAATAAAATCTAAGATCACATTACATGTGCTTAGGTGTGATTATCTCATTAACTCTTCATCTCAGTCTGGCATTTCATCCTTTTCTATATAAGCTTCATACTTACCCAGATCTAAAATTAGAAATGCCAGCTATAAAACTACTGCTGATGTGACCAATTTAATTTAGATCTACATTAATTAAATGGACTAAAATTAGTTACCTCTTTGCTTCTGCTCCGGCTTCGTCTGTGCCTCTTGACTCCTAAAAGTGGAGGAATTGAAAATGTGTAACTGAAAATACAAATGAATTAATATCTGAAGGATTTGAAGAGGTAACTTTTTAAAGACCCCATGAAATGGTTCAACAAACAATTCTATCCCGTGTTACATATTTCCTATTGAAACAGGAAATTCGGGTTAAACATGTTGAAGGGTCCTTTTTTAAATAGCCAATACTCTTTAGTTTCACACACCAGCCTGCCAAAACAGCTTGTAGCATGGACAAAAGCAATAAAGACTGTGTCTCCTTCGCAGAGTGGCAGAAGGTGTGGGGGCGTTCCTTTGTTGTATGCTGATGGGCACGAGGACAAAAGATTGGTTCCTGCCAGTGCTAGCTCTATCCCCTTGCTTCCAGTAATTTGTGGGGGCTTGTTTGACTATTACTTTGATGCTTTAAAAAAATATATTTTCTTTCCTTTCAATAATTTAATTTCTTTGTTAATTTGAATGTTGCCTTTTTTCATTTTGCCCACCAAGAGCCAAGTGTGTAACAAGATATTTTCCACTAAAAATAGCAGTGAGTGCATCACCAGCCTTTGCGTGAGTTTGTGTCAACAGAGCAGCACCATTAAATAACATGCTGGTGCTGTGCATTCTATACATTTACTTATTAAACACAGCCTTTTGTGATTCACAGAGCTATTGCACATCTTCAAGTGGGTTTAAATAAAATGCACAAGTCATATGAACTGCTTTAATGGTGTTTTTATAGTTTTTTTATGCCATTTTTGAGCTTGACGGTAACGAACATGACTAACACACAGTATCGGATTTGGATCGGCTTGTCAGACAAATACCCGATGCGTCTACAAGTTTCAGTATCGGAGCCGATACCGATCCAGGTATTGGATCGGTGCATCTCTACTTTTACATTTAGTCACTTAGCAGACATGGCTTACTACAGCATTAGATCTGAGGCAGGTGGTATTTATAATTGAGGGGGAGGGGAATTTCTCATTCTAGAAAGCGATAATTATTTTATCGGACAAAAGGTATGCATGAAGTGTACATCACCTCCACACATAGAAATACATGAGCGCAGTATCCCTACAACTAACAGACTTTCTAATAAGAGCCATTCCTTGTAAAGACCTGCACCCTTACTGACTGAAGACCCTCAGATGCCCTTGATGACAAAACTGGAACATGTTACATTATTTTACTAGCTGACACTGCCAAAGTGGCTCATGACACTGTGAAATTCACCAGCCAAATAGAAAATTTACCCACATTTGCCGCTTGTTAATTACGGACCCTGTCGACAATATTGGTAAATGCAAAACCATGGATATGGAAAGTTGGCAGATATATTAAACAGTAGCCCAGGGTGTGAAATTTGCCCTCGCCACCAGCCAAATTCGACTCGGATGAATCCAGCTCCTCATTCGCAAGCTCCTCATCCAAATGTAGGTATTTCACGAGTGGGTAAGTTTGCTCATCTACCCACAACAGTGGTGGGCAAACTGTAAGACATCTCGGAGTAACACATGACAAAAATGCTGTTAAACAAGAAACACAATTTATTATATTTTTAAAAACACTGACATATAAAAAGCTGTCAATGCCCATGTCTGATGTGCTGTTTGTTTAGAGACATGCAGCGGGAGCCTGTCTCATGGAACTTTTACCCTTTCTTTTTGGTTAAATTTGTTTGAAAAACTGTTTGCAAGAATAGTATCGTCTTTGAGAATGAATGCTGTAAATTACATCAGACCATCTCAGGAGGTGCTCGAAATTTAGTTCACTTTATTTCCACGGAGCAGTTCACGCTTATGCATTGTGAATGCAACTCTGCAGGTTCACTCAAATATACCTTTGTATTAAAGAAACAAAGACAAAAGTGATTCATTCGTAAATGAATACAAGACCATGTTGACTTTCAACCAAACATTTAGTTCTATTTTAGTTTCTTTAGGCAGCATTAACTTTTTTAACTGCATTATTTTGGCAAAAAAAGGAAATTTATTAGGCTTATACCCAATATGAAAACTGGTGTTTACTATTCATTTAAGTACAGATTACGTTAAGTAACAATTAATTATTATTCATTTCAATCATTATAATTATCTTAGTTCTTAATTTTTAGGTTATTAATAATTTCCCACTTGTTGTCGTAGAAGAACACTTGAGTGATGCAAAAAATCTGGGGCGTTGGAGACGTTAAATGTCTGGATTACACTTCGTTATTTTAACTATTTTTTTCCGTTTCTGTGCAATTTCAATTTAGAAATGTTTCAATAAATAAGGGATCATGTACAGTCAGCCGGTTGTTTTCTCACAATAAACCCTGACAGGGTGATCAGAACTTAGTCTTGTTTGACCCTGAAAGGGTTTATTTTGCAATAACAACCGACTGAATGTACATTTTCCTGCTTATTACATGAGTACTAACCAAATAAATAAATAAATAAACATATAATATTGATTTCCATTGAAATTATGTCATTTGAGAAGAAATCGCTGAATAGCTGAACTCAACCTCAGGTTTGCGTCTGTTGGCGAGTTTTGCAGGTGTTTTTGTTTCGAAAATCCCTCTCTGTCTGGCTCCTCATTATTCAGGCTATTACAAGACTACTTGCCAAATAAACAAATAAATGGACATGAAACATTGATTTGAGTTGAAAACATTTTATTACCTTACTTGAAGAGATAGCACGTTGATCAAAAAACAAGAGAGACGGCTTGCAAGGATCCGGACAAGCGGTCTGATTCATGGAGCTGTGGTGATTACTGAGCAATAACAGACCACTAGATGGCGCCATTGACTAAACAGAATAGAGTATTTCAGGCCGCCTTGTAGTTCATAAATTACATTTTTAAAACAAAATCAATAAAGCAAAAATATTCAACGACTCTCGGCAGGGGGGGGTTGAAGATATAATCGAATATCACAATCTTTTTTTAAGGCGATTATTGATTCAAGATTTTTTACATATCACCCAGCCCTAGTGACATCACTTAATTTTTTACATTTCGTTAATACAGTAAATTGTCTGATTTTAGACATTTTTGATTATTTCTGTGTGAAAGTAATGATGTCTATTTTTACAGCCAATGTGTATCGCCAGATGGCCCATTACAACTTCTGCTGCAAGGCACTCTGAAGTTGGCATGTACTGACCAATGACAATCTCGGAAAGATGGGATCTGTTGTGTTATGAAATCAAAAAAACATGGAGGAAAAAGTTTGACTTCCAAGTTTTGACTTTGAGCATTTCAATGTTAAGACAACTGGATCATTGTTGAAAAGTTATATTTTAGATTTCCATCTCTCATAACCACAGGTTTGATGCTCTTTTTTGAACCGCCTCTTCTCTCTGTGGTACACGCCTTCCAAACAGACCTTACACATTCCCATGCATTAAAAATACTATGTCAGAGGTTTCCCTAGTGTGATGGCATCCTAAATTTGACCATGCATTGACCAGGCCCTCTAGGCTGCGTTGTGTACTTGAGTAAAGTATGATCTTGGCCTAAAGTGAAGTATGTCAATATAGAGATTTGAAAGAATTGTTTACCTGACTTTCGTTTTCGGTCCCCCGAGCGTGATCTGGAGCGTGAATGTTTCGAGTTCCTGGATGTTTTAGTAATTTCCGGCCCCACTCTTCGACGATCTTCATCGGTCTGTGATTTTCCAGACAGACAGTCATTGAAATCGGCATCATTTGCCTGATTAGAGACAAATCACAATATCAAGACTGGCTGTTTTGCTTTCATTTTGAGAATAGTAATCCACCCATTGCTAATATAACAATTCCCAAGATTTTGTACAGATTACAGGCCATGGTGAAGTTAGCTTGTGTACTAACAACCACAGGTTATATTACTAGTTAGAGTAATAGTTCACCTAAGAATTAAAATTCTCTCATCATTTACTTACCCTTATGTCATCTCAAACTTGTATAACTTACGCTCTTCTGTGAAACACAACGAAAATATTAAAATGGATATGATGTCAGTTTGTCCATACAATGTTTGACATGTTTGTCAACAATAGATCTTTAGTGGAAAAAGGATTTATATTTTGGTCCGTTCTCACCCCAAATCAATTGTATCGCTTCAGAAGACATGGATTAAAACACTGGAGTCTTGTGGATTACCTTTATGCTGCCTTTGTCCTTTTTTTGTCACCATACACTTGCATCATTTAAAAAAACTGACATCATACAGTGAGGAAAATAAGTATTTGAACACCCTGCAATTTTGCAAGTTCTCCCACTTGGAAATCATGGAGGGGTCTGACATTGTCATCGTAGGTGCATGTCCACTGTGAGAGACATAATCTAAAAAAAAAAATCCAGAAATCACAATATATGATTTTTTAACTATTTATTTGTATGATACAGCTGCAAATAAGTATTTGAACACCTGTCTATCAGCTAGAATTCTGACCCTCAAAGACCTGTTAGTCTGCCTTTAAAATGTCCACCTCCACTCCATTTATTATCCTAAATTAGATGCACGTGTTTGAGGTCGTTAGTTGCATAAAGACACCTGTCCACCCCATACAATCAGTAAGAATCCAACTACTAACATGGCCAAGACCAAAGAGCTGTCCAAAGACACTAGAGACAAAATTGTACACCTCCACAAGGCTGGAAAGTGCTACGGGAAATTGCCAAGCACCTTGGTGAAAAAAGGTCCACTGTTGGAGCAATAATTAGAAAATGGAAGAAGCTAAACATGACTGTCAATCTCCCTCGGACTGGGGCTCCATGCAAGATCTCACCTCGTGGGGTCTCAATGATCCTAAGAAAGGTGAGAAATCAGCCCAGAACTACACGGGAGGAGCTGGTCAATGACCTGAAAAGAGCTGGGACCACCGTTTCCAAGGTTACTGTTGGTAATACACTAAGACGTCATGGTCTGAAATCATGCATGGCACGGAAGGTTCCCCTGCTTAAACCAGCACATGTCAAGGCCCGTCTTAAGTTTGCCAATGACCATTAGGATGATCCATAGGAGTCATGGGAGAAAGTCATGTGGTCAGATGAGACAAAAATAGAACTTTTTGGTCATAATTCCACAAACCATGTTTGGAGGAAGAAGAATGATGAGTACCATCCCAAGAACACCATCCCTACTGTGAAGCATGGGGGTGGTAGCATCATGCTTTGGGGGTGTTTTTCTGCACATGGGACAGGGCGACTGCACTGTATTAAGGAGAGGATGACCGGGGCCATGTATTGCGAGATTTTGGGGAACAACCTCCTTCCCTCAGTTAGAGCATTGAAGATGGGTCGAGGCTGGGTCTTCCAACATGACAATGACCCGAAGCACACAGCCAGGATAACCAAGGAGTGGCTCTGTAAGAAGCATATCAAGGTTCTGGCGTGGCCTAGCCAGTCTCCAGACCTAAACCCAATAGAGAATCTTTGGCGGGAGCTCAAACTCCGTGTTTCTCAGCGACAGCCCAGAAACCTGACTGATCTAGAGAAGATCTGTGTGGAGGATTGGGCCAAAATCCCTCCTGCAGTGTGTGCAAACCTGGTGAAAAACTACAGGAAACGTTTGACCTCTGTAATTGCAAACAAAGGCTACTGTACCAAATATTAACATTGATTTTCTCAGGTGTTCAAATACTTATTTGCAGCTGTATCATACAAATAAATAGTTAAAAAAATCATACATTGTGATTTCTGGATTTTTTTTTTTGATTATGTCTCTCACAGTGGACATGCACCTACGATGACAATTTCAGACCCCTCCATGATTTCTAAGTGGGAGAACTTGCAAAATAGCAGGGTGTTCAAATACTTATTTTCCTCACTGTATATCCATTAAATTAGCTTTGTTTGTGTTCCGCAGAATAAAGAAAGTCATATGAGTTTGAGACGACATAAGGGAGTGTAAATGATGAGGGAATTATCCTATTTGGGTGAACTGTTTCTGTAACTAATTACCGCCTGTCTATGTTGTTTACCAAAGCATGTGAACGAAGCGGTGTGACAGACTGCTCAATAACCCGCTCCATAACCCGCTCCATGTGTATGCACTCCACTCAGCTGCTCACGCGGACGCTCCGCACAAGTAGGGTGGTGGTGGCGTAGTGGGCTAAAGCACATAACTGTTAATCAGAAGGTTGCTGGTTCGATCCCCACAGCCACCACCATTTTGCGCAAGGCACTTAACTCCAGGTTGCTCCTGGGGGATTGTCCCTCTAATAAGTGCACTGTAAGTCGCTTTGGATAAAAGCATCTGCCAAATGCATAAATGTAAGTAAAAAGCGTTTGCTCAAATCCCACTCCGACATTAAATGTCTCTGTAATAAACTTGGGAACAAACACATAGACAGGGAGTCGCTACAGTGGCCCAAGTAACTGCCTCTTTGCCCTCTGGGCAAACTATAGACTAAAGGGCGACATTTATTAAATTATTAAATGATTAATAATGTACACATCTGAAATTATGTGATTTTTTTACTTTTTGTTCTTTAGTATATCAAATCTCGCTGTTAATTTTGGACTAGTTTAAAACTGCTGTTAGAAAATCGGGTCTACCAGACCTTATCATTTGTAATCAGTAAAATATTTCGCTGTTAGCACGTTAACATATTCAAATAATGCAAAGTCATCAAACCTGTCTCTACAAGTGTTAAAACATGTGTGTTGGCACGGAAACACATTACACACAAATTTGCTCTTCTCAGTTTAAACTGGATTTGAGTGACACAACCAAGGCCGCCGCCGCTGAGCAAATTGATGCCCTACGCAGAGTTCCAGAAGGACGGGGTGCGCGTGAAGCGATCGTCTGTGTTCCGCAACTGCTTTTGGGTCATTGAATAAGGGCAGCCGGTGGACTTTCTGGTGCCCTCCTAGGGTAAGATGGTGCCCTACGCAGAATGCGTGTAAGGAGCGGCGGTACTAGACACCGACCCAGAAAATCACTATCTTTAACTATAAAGTTTGTTCGAGACGTTTATGGCAATAATGAAAATATGGACAGACACCAGGAAAACTATTACAGGTAAAAGTGAAATTCATAATTGTTTTTCAGTTGTCTCCACGGAATGATTATAGATTTGATACATTAATAGGTTTCTGATTGAATACCATCATACTTTGGGTCTGTAAATTTAAATTAGCAATTTATCTTCCTAATAGTGTGCTCAGTTTTAAAGGGTTTATTAATTTATCCAGAAAAGAGCTGTGAATGTTTTTTTATTACTCTTTTTCAGTGTTGTTGCTTTATTAATATTCCCTAAAATGTCAAATGCAATCTAAAGGACTGTGGTTTTTATATAATAATTATTATATTAGTAGACACCATGTACCCCCTTTGTTTTTCTTTGATATTTTATATGCATCAAACTATCATGTCTTGTGCATGCACTCTTTATCTACAGCAAGGTTTAACCATGGATTTAACAAATAAAACATTTGTAATGCATAAAGTTAGATTTTGTCCAATATATATATGAGATGAAATCATGTTTAAATTATTCTTAAACAAAAAATTGTAATATTTAATTCCCAAATTACACTGTAAATATTTTTTTTTTCTAATGTACAATCATTTATAGATGTTTTCTCTGCGCATGAATTCAGCAAGGGAAGTAGAAAATGTTTTCTGCAACCATTAATCTATTCTTTTTTTTTTTACATTTCACTTATCGTTAAGGTGTGAATTTGGCTTTGGGAAAATGACAAGCCGTTATGAGCCACTTTATACCATAGCAGAAATCGAAAGCAACAGGCGGTCGATTAAGTGAGATAATTCCACTATGAAATTCTCTATGCGAGAGTGGAAATCTTTATTCATCAAATGCTTAATTGTACAATGGAGGTATGAAAGTAGAACGTTCCACCTGCAAATTAGGACACACTGATCTGCAAGATCTTACATGTTTAATGTTTTGATGCAGGGATTTTTGTGTTCGCCGGGATTCAAGGAAAAGTGATTTGCCAATATACAGTATTAGTAAGCTTACATATTCAATTGAGGGTGCTCAAACGTTCACGACCCTGTCGAACCGGGCCTGCATTATAGGCAGCTGCACTGCCATGACGGCAAAACAACAAGATACCTTATTTATCTATTAATGTATTATAGAATAGTAGTGTAGCCTACTAGCTCTCCTTTTGCTGCACTACCATCGCGTAACACATCCTCGTGCTGTCTGGCAATGTAACGCATACGATTCCAGAAGGAATATTTTTTAATTCTCACGGTCTCGCCACAGTCCCTTTCGATTTCCTCGTTCTAAACTTTGATTTATACTTTGCAATTATTTGAGTTATAAGATTTGTAACTTCACAAAAACAACGTTAGAGCTCCATAACCTAAGGCCTATTAATTATTTCGCAGATTCAAACCAGCACATTACGAAGCGCATTTTGGGTTAAGCGAGCGGCCTGAGAGAGCGGAGCGGAATCTTCAAAAAGGCGCTCTCCGCTCACATGCTCGGTTGTTAACACAGCTTGGGAATGCATATTAACATCTCAGATCCCAATGGGGTTGACTTTTATTGACCAGCCTCTTAATTCACACTGTTGCTTTATGATTAATTCTTATCTACATTTCCGTGTATATCCGCCATTTTCCGAGTACAGGCTGCAGCTAAAAAAAATGCCTGTTTCGTCGAATTGAAGCTTTCACCATAAATGTAAAACACAGAAAATAATCAAAATAATGTACTTGCCGCCATTTCACCCAAGAAACGAATTATATGTCCGATTAAATCGCTGTAGTTAACTTAGACACTAAATTCATTAACCCTCGTCTCTCATCCGGTTCTTTTTTTCGGTGGAAATATACCCGGATGTTTCTCCTTCTCTGGATATTCGTTGAGACCACTGCGTGCATAGCGCCTCCCATGCGTCTGCTCCCTCCGACTCGGGCGAGAGACACCACATGCTATTTTCAAGTTAATTTTGTTCGATTGCAATCTAAAACAAATTTTACTGAGATATTGCGTACTTTTTTTTTAACATCAGCCCTTTCATTAATATCTGTATGAATCTAATAATAAGTGTTTTAACACCAAACATGAATGTTTAAAAGCAGTCTCCAGACGGGGTTTCAACAGTATTAATTTTTAAGCATAATTTCTCCTGAAGTCCACTGTCATATCCACTGTTTTGAGCGTGTTCAGCTCAAGGGTTGTTGTGACCACACTTGACAGACAGCTGTTCCATCTGTATGCAGACTCCCCTATGACCGTGATGTCATCTGCACTCTTCTGGAGCTTGACAGAGGGGGTCCTTTGCAGTGCAGTCATTTGTGTACAGGGAGATGAGCAGTGGAGGGAGAACATATCCCTGAGGAGCACCAGTGCTAATAGTGAGGGTCCCAGATGTGATTTTCTCCAGTCTCACTCGCTGGTGCCTATCTGTCAGAAAGCTGTTGATCCACCGTCAGATTGTGGTTGGCATGGAGAGCGGGGTCAGTTTGGTTGAGAGAACATCAGGCATGATGGTAATGATGGCTGACTGAACTGAAGTCCATTAATAGAATCCTTGCATAACTCCCAGGTATGTCAAGGTGTTGCAGGATATAATGCAGTCCCAAGTTGACAGCAACATTCACAGACCTGTTTGCTCGGTAAGCAAACTGATAGGGGTCTAGCAGGGGTCCCGTGATGTCTTTTAGGCAGGGACGTACTGGGACTGAAATTCAGCCCGGGACTTTAAGATGAAGAGGCCTTTTACGCGAGTGCCCTTGGTGCACGAGCAGAAGGATTTTTTGCAGTTATTTTAATTCTAATAGTGTTTTTATGGTATAAAGAGAATCAGATTACACTGAAGACCTTCAAGAAATTTTAGGATGACACCTGCCTCTTCAGGTTGTATAAGCAAGTCACCACTGCACTGAACACAACCAGGTCAGCAAAACCTAATCTCGAACACATAAGTCACAGTATAGTTAGTATACTGCTAACTACCAGCATATCATGTGTACAGTCAGTCGGAGTGATAAAATGGTTACAAATACCCACTCAGATACTCAAAAACCACAATGCAGTCCCATAAAATAGAGATGTGTGTGTGTGTGTGTGTGTGTGTGTGTGTGTGTGTGTGTGTGTGTGTGTGTGTGTGTGTGTGTGTGTGTGTGTGTGTGTGTGTGTGTGTCCTCACTTTCAACTCTCCCTGGCTCAGTTTCCCCTGTGCTGGACCCTGCCTCTTCTTACTGATTGTACAGCTGAGAAGAACATGAGAAGAACATCAGTAATAAATATGACTAAGAATAATACATTTTCTAATTCAATCTGTGCTTCAGTCAGGTTATTATCTAGTATGTGGAACTATTGGCATTTTATCCTATATGTAAATATGTAATATTGTGCTGTATTTTTCTATTTTGTGTGTGTGTGTGTCCTTAATAAAGCTTTTGATTGATTGATTGATATGCCTAATATGATTGCCAACCCAGCCTTGCACACTGCCCCTCTACCTGTCTGTTTCCTGGTTTCTGCTGCTCCTCCGCCTCCTCCTCCTCCTCCTCCTCCTCCTCCTCTCTTCTCCTGCTCCTCCTCTTCTCTCTTCCTACATTGGAATTCTACCAAGCCATGTAATGAATGCCTATATTTAAATGCAAATATAAACAATTTCAGTGTATAATAAATCACTAATATATCCCTAATCGTGCACCTGTCCTGTCCATGCTGCTGGGTCCTTCCTCATCTGCACCTCCGGCTGCCACAGCACTCTTTCCACTACGGAAAAGGTCTGTTAATTTGGCGCATTTAGCTGCCTCTTGTGCCAAAATTTTTTTCTTTTTAATTCTTATTTTTTCGGCCCCACCCATTTCTTTCTCTTCTTTCCTTCTTTTTGCCATTTTTACCGTTCGTATCTGTTGCATTCACACAAACCCGCCAAACATGACCAAAAGTAAACTCTGATCGGCGCCTAGTTTGAGCCAATAGGATGTCAGGAAAAATGAGGATCAGTCCAAGTTGGGAGGGGCTGCTCGTATCCCCCCTCAGATTGAAAGTATTGGTCTGGCCCGGTCTGAATCACACACACACAGCGTTCCGCTGCAGCTGAGAGGCCGGTTAGGCCGGTCGCGTATCATTAAAAAAAAAAAAACTCTTTGACCATCGGCCGGTCTTCGGCCTGAAATGGACCAGCCGTTCGGGATTGTTCCCGGTATTCCCGATGGCCAATCCGCCCCTGCTTTCAGGTAGCCAAAACCAGTCTCTCAAATTACTTCATGACCATAGAAAAGAGAGTGACAGGTCTGTAGTCATTAAGTCTTGTGATTTTGTTTTTTGGGGGGGACCAGGATGATGGTGAGCTTTTGAAGCAGCAGGGAACATCACAGTGCTCCAGTGATCTATTGAAGGTCTGTGTGAAGATGGGGTCCAGTTGGTAAGCACAGACTTTCAGACAGTCATGTGAGACACCGTCTGGGCCTGAAGCTTTCCTAGTCTTTTGTTTCCAGAAGACCCGGCACACATCCTCCTCACAGATCATAATTGCAGGTTCAGTAGCAGGGGTGGGGTGGGGGTGGGGGTGGGGGGGGGTGCAGGATGTGTGTGTGTTTATGTTGAAAACAGCTTAGAAATCATACTAAATTATGTTTTTTTGAAAATGTAAAAATGCAGAAAGTTTTCTGTGAGGGTTAGGTTTAGGGGTAGGGATAGGATATAGAATATATAGTTTTTACAGTATAAAAAACATTATGTCTATGGAAAGTCCACATAAAACATGGAAACACAACGTGTGTGTGTGTGTGTGTGTGTGTGAAGTGAAGATCAGAGAGGGGGAGGGGATTGAGACTGGGATTTTCAAACCTGCAGTAAAACACATCCAGTTCATCAGCATTTGTTGATTCTCTATAGAGCGAGGGAGATGTATCTAATACTTGTTAATGCTTTTCAGGCCTTTCCACACAGATGCAGGATCGTTGGCTGAAACAAAAACAAAAATTCAGCTTTTCAGAGTATCTTCTTATAGCCACTCTGATTTCCTTAGTCAGTGTGTTTCTGGCCTGATTGTACAATATTTTATCCCCACTTCTGTAAGCATCCTTTTTGGCATGACAAAGCTGGTTGAGTTGTCCTGTCTGAGTACAATGCAAATAAATGCCATGAACATTAGAAGCAAAAAAAAAAAGGAAAAAAAAAAAGACAAAGGCACCACGTATAAAAGCACAAAATATTACAATTCAATACTTAACAAAAACATTTAAAAAGTATCACAGGTTTAAGAGCTTTGGGGTCGTTTGAAGGCGAATATGTATGGATGTATTGCCTGACTTCTTTTTCCAAAACAATAAAAAAGGGCTTTTGATTACTGAATTTACTTCGGTGAAGTAAAAATTTTAGTGAAATTTGGCAAAATGCAGTAAAAGGTTAATTATAAAATATTTTTTTTTTGTTTTGCTGATGCTATAAAAGCCAAAACATATGAAGTACAAATTCAGTTGGGGCATCACAGAAAGATCAATTGATATTTATTTAAAACCTTTTTGAATATTATTGGGCTGGGTAAAATCTATGTAATATCTTGAATGACACTTCCCTTATTTGTTTTATTGTATTTAAGAGGCAGCGTCCACATTTTTTTCCAATCAACATTATTAACAAAGTTCTCCCAATACGACACTACATATGTAATTGTTACAAGTTATTTTAGGAAAAGTTGTGTGTTGAAGGAGGTGATAAAAAGCAGAGTTTCCCAACCAGGGTTTCAAGTGGATCTAAATTAACAGGTGAAGGGTATGGTGATCTAACAGTCTCTTGTAGAAGCGTATGCATTTATATATGCATACAATGCAAGCTATTAAGCTTCCCGAGGAATAGCAATAACAATGGAAAATTCTTTAGGAGTTATAAGGAAATTGAACTTAGACAAAAACTTTGTATTGTTACAAATCAGATCTTCTGAATCTTTTTTTAAAAAAGACTTGTTTTTGTATAAAAATGTTTGGTTGTTCCAAATAATATATCTGTTAATTTAAAAATTAACGGCCATGCAAGTAGGTCCGGACCGTGTATCTTTTGTTCATTCAATTTTCCTTTTAGAATCGGGTAGGCCTATTAAAAAACTAAAAACTAAAATGGTGGTGGAGTGGTGGTGGTGTAGTGGCTAAAGCACAGGGCTGTTAATCAGATGGTCACTGATGGTCACTGGTTCTAACCCCACAGCCACCACCATTGTGTCCTTGAGCAAGGCACTTAACTCCAGGTTGCTCCGGGGGGATTGTCCCTGTAATAATTGCACTGTAAGTCGCTTTGGATAAAAGCGTCTGCCAAATGCATAAATGTAAATGTAAAAAAAGTGGATATTTGATTTTTGTTTTAAAATACAAAAATTACAATTAAAATACAAAGCGTTTCTCAGTGTCATTTTAAAAGTGTATTTTAAAAATAATTTGAGTTTCATTTTCTATTTCGGATAACAAAAAATAAAATTACTTTAAAACAGAAACGAAAAAAGGACCGTTTGTTCATATTCCGAGACCGGATGTGGTAATTTACGTGACTGTTCTAGAAAAAAAGAAAAAAGTATGTGTTGTGTAATTGAGCGTGATTATAGAGCGTGATACATGGACATGGAGCTGTTTTCCGAAACAATAAAAAGAGTCTCTCTCAGGGAAGAAGACATGACTGCAGAAAACGAATCGGTTACCTAACGTAACCTCGGTTCTCTCTAGATGAGGGAACGAGTATTGCGTAAGCTAGCTTACGCTACGGGAAAGATTAATCTTTTCTGAGATATTGAAGCCAAAAAATTATCCTTAATTTTGTATCATTTGTCAACGCAGTGCAGCAACTGCAGACCTTGAGCGGGCTAGCTAGCGAGCTCATTGGTTGCTCTGCGGCAACTGCTGCAGCCTATAGAGCGAACTTGGCGAACTCGCGTCCAATGAGAAGCGTCCATGCGCTACTGCATCAAAGCCCGCCAAAATGGGCGTGGCTAGAGTGCATATAAGCGTAGTTCATAGGCTGGAACCCTGGTTTTCATTGAATGAAGCGAAAGTCGCCGTGGCGCGAAGCACGGCCGGCTACGCAATACTCGTTCCCTCATCTAGAGAGAACCGAGGTTACGTTAGGTAACCGATTCGTTCTCTTACAAGAGGTTCTCTCGTATTGCGTAAGCTAGCTTACGCTACGGAACCCATTGTCAACGCCGTGTCGCCAAGCATCCACTGCATGAGCCCCGGGGTGGGGGACCCGGGGAGCCCTTGTGAGTGGGGAAATAATATTTGGCCGGCAAGAGTGCGGGCCAGTGTGTGTGTAATACATAAGCACATAGTGGGAAGGGAACGACAGAGCAGCGGTGCCGGTCTGTGTGGAATGAGTCCCATCAGTGCAGCTCACCAGTGCGAGCTTGAGAGAGGAGATCTGCTCTCACTGGTATGGGCCACGGCGCTGTCAGTGACAGCTGCGTAAGCTCCGGGAACCATGTCTGATTCTCCCAGCGGGGCTATGAGGAGCACCGAGTGGCGCGTTTCCTGATCCTCTGCATTACCTGTGGCAATAGCGAGACGGGAGGGAAGGCGTAAAGCGGGCGGTTGGGCCAGTCCTGGGCCAGCGGCGTCCTCGCTTCGAGAAAAATATTGGGCAGTGAGAGTTCTCTTCTGGCGCTAAGAGGTCTATCTCTGCTCTGCGAATATGCGCCATAACTTCTGGACTGTTTGGCGTGCAGGGACCATTCCCTGGAGGAATATTGTCTCTGGACAGTCTGTCTGGGCCGTCGTTCAGGTGGCCTGGCACGTCGCGTCGCCCTCAGCGGCGCAGGTGGCACTGGGACCAACTCAGTATGCGTTTGGTCAGATGGAAGAGGTTCCTGGATCTGACACCGCCCTGACGGTTTAGGTAGGATACCACAGATCTGTTGTCGAGCGGACCAGGGCGTGGTGACCCTGAATGACCGGGAGAAAGCGCACAAGCGCGTACTCGACCGCTATCATTTCCAGACAATTTATGTGAAGGAGCTTTTCCTGAACTGACCATAGGCCAAAACCGGAGAGCCCTCGCAGACCACGCCCCAACCCGTGTTGGACGCGTCTGTCGAGATGACTTTTCGGCGAGATACAGCTCCCATCGTCACTCCCGCTGATACCATTCGGCCACTGTCCAGGGCTGCAGAGCTGAAATACAGGTCTGAGTCACCTTGATCGGCTGGCGGCCTGTGGCCCAAGCCCGGCGAGGCAGCTGGTGTTTAGCCAATGCTGAAGCGAGCATGCGCAGTAAACCCAGCTGAAGTACTGCTGCGGCTGAGGCCATGTAACCTAGCACTCTCTGAAATTTTTTCAGAGGCGTGAGGCTGTTCATCTGAAAGGACGCGGCTAGTCGCTGAACACGGCGCGCTGTGTAGATAAGCGAGCCGTCATTGCCACGGAGTCTAGTTCTATTCCAAGGAAGGAAATTGCCTGACTGGGCTGTAGTGAGCTCTTGGTCCAATTGATTGCAAGACCCAAACTGTTCAGATGGCTGAGGAGAACTGTTCTGTGAGACAGAAGCTCCGTATGTGACTGTGCCATAATCAGCCAGTCGTCCAAATAGTTCAGAATTCGCAAGCCCTGACTCCGCAGGGGTGCGGCGCCGCATCCATGCGCTCGTGAAAGTGCAGGGTGCTAAAGACAGGCCGAGCGGAAGGGCGGTGTATTGATAAACCTGGCCGTCGAGGCGAATCTCAAGAATGGCCTGTGACGGGATTTATCTGAATCTGAAAGTAGGCATCTTTCAGATCGAGAGAGATAAACCAGTCCCCTGGCGCGTATGCGCGAGGAGTTTCCTGATTGTAAGCATTTTGAGCGGTCTTTTGCAAGCACCTTGTTCAAACCCCTGAGATCTAATATTGGTCTGAGGCCGCCGTCTTTCTTGGGAACAAGAAAATAATGGCTGTAAAACCCCGACTCAGCTCAGCGAAGGCGGCACTTTCTCTATGGCCCTTTTGCACAGAAGGTTTGCTATTTCTGAACGAAGCATGCAGGCTGCTTCCGTGTTCATAATAGTTTTGAGCAGCTCTGAAGCGGGGAGGGCGGCGATCGAACTGTAGCAAATAGCCCTGTTTTATTGTGCTTAACACCCATTTGGATATCCCTGGGATAGCTTCCACGCTTTGAAGCGTAGCAGCTAGAGGGTGAATGGCCAAATCGCCCTGATTGCCGCACACAGCAGCTGAACAGAATGTGTGGCGCGCTTACTGAGCATGACTGCTTCGCAGACAGCAGGGACAGGCTGTTCTGTGAGTGACTTCCGATTGAGGTGAATGGGGAAAGAGTCACATCTGTTAAGTGATGCTTGCGAGCATAGTCACGAGCACGGGACTTACATACAGAGAAGTGTTTGCTGGCCGTGTGACAGAGCGGGCAGAGAATGGAGCGTAATACATGCTGGCGTTTATTGACTCTAACACTCGAGCGGGTTGTGTCCGCTTTATGTGAGTGGGCTCTGATCGGGACACGGAAGTGTAATGCTTGTGTGTAGAGGTGAACACTGGATTGTGGGCACATTTTCTACACATAAGGCTGGTCGTGTGACAGAGCTGACCAGAGAAGGAGCGCTAGCGCGGATTCGTGAGGCGTTTATTGACTCTAACACTCGAGCGGGCTGTGTCCGCTTTATGTGAGTGGGCTCTGATAGGAACACGGAAGTGTAATGCTTGTGTGTAGGGGTGAACACTGGATTGTGGTGCACATTTTCTACACATAAGGCATGTTTGCTCTTTACCAGATTTCTTTGGGTCGCCGTGAAAACGGCGTTTGAGTGCTGGCAAGCGGGCAGTATCACCGGCTTGTTGGCTGCTGAATCCACCACTGTAGTAGCCTGAGAGAGGGGGACTGACAGGGGGCGAAGCTTTGATGGTGGTCCGCCGCGGCGGGACTGAGCCATCGTTTTTTCAACAAGGCTAGGAGGACTTCGGTTGCTCAGGTTTCAGCGCAACCTTAGACCGAGGCCCGCGAGGCGGCGGTCTCGGCGGCTGTCTGAGCCTGATCGAGGCGGCCGCCCTGTCGGCGCTGAGAAGTCTGACTTTGTTGAGCTGGGCGCTGTGAAGAGGCTCGTGCAGGAGGCTGGTCACGTGGGCGGCCTGCAGAGGAGCTAGCGACGCGGCAGGAAGAGGTTCATGGCTTGGGTGGCTTTCTGGACTTCTGAAAGCGGTCAACAATGCCACTCACCGCGGAGCCGAAGAGACCGGTCGGAGAGGCGGTGCGTTGAGGAACGTGGAGCGCTCTGCTTCTCCCATGTCGGCTAGCGTTAGCCACAGATGTCTCTCGGTCACAGTCAGCGAGGCCATGCACTTCCCTAGAGCTTGGGCTGCAGCTTTGGTGGCGCTGAAGGGCGAGATCCATCGCTTCTTAGATCTGTAACAGCCTCTGGGTGCCTGCCTTTCTCATCCCACTCCGAAGAAGGTCCGCTTGGAGGATCTGTAAGGCGGCCATGGAGTGCAGAGCAGATGCGGCTTGGCGGCGGCGGAATAAGCGCGGCCAACATAGGCGGAAGTCGCTCTGCAGGCCTTAGACGGGAGCACTGGCTTAGACCGCCATCACGCGGAGGGCGGGCAAAGGTGTGCTGCTACCGAATCCTCGACCGGGGGATGGAGGAGTAGCCCTTGAGTGTGGAGTTCGGCAGGAAGGGAGCGGCCGGGCCGCGGGTGTTGCTGGCGGCGGCTCTGAAGAAAGCAGCCGTCGAGTCTGTTGGGAGCCTGCTCAGGGGCGGTGACCACTCGAGCCCGAGGCGGTCGGCGGCCTGTGTGAGGCGTGTTAGTTCCCCTCGACTCGGCGCTGGTCCTGCTGGATTCCTGGGCCGAGGAGGAGGCGTGGGAGCCTGACCACTCCTCGCTGTCCGAAGCCATGATGGAACAGCCCTTATCCTCCGCCTCGTCCTCCGAGATGGCAGCAGTCGCGGCCGCTGGGCGGCAACTGCGGCGTCCGAGGCGGGGAGGGTGAGAGCGATGCTCGAGGGAGAGGCTCCGGCGAGGCAGTCGCTTCTATCACCGGATCTGGCAGCCTTTGGGAGCGGCGCTTTTTCCTGCGCGGCGGCTTCGGTTCTGAGCGCTTCGAGTCGAGCCCGCAGGGTCGACATCGGAAGCTCCTCTCATGCCCCAGTCCCAGGCAGAGAGCGCAGATGATGTGGCGGTCTCCGGCGCTGAGAGGGGCGCGGCATGAAGCACAAGTGGTGCGAGGCATCTAAAAAAAGACGCTTGTTACTCTTTTGTGAAGTTCGTTAAGAACTAGCTTGCTCTAAAATAGGATACGTCGCTGGATGGCGTAGCTCACAGGATGGCTGAAGGTGGCGGAGACGGCCGGCTTCTTCGAGCGCTGTCCAAGCTTGCTAGATGCCCCTCGAACGGCGACGCGGCTTCCAGTTCAGAGATGCGAAGAGCTTCGCTGAAGAGATGAAAAATCAGGGTTCCAGCCTACGAACTACGCTTATATGCACTCTAGCCACACCCATTTTGGCGGGCTTTGATGCAGTAAGCGCGCGGACGCCTCTCATTGGACGCCCAAGTTCGTCTATAGGCTGCAGCAGTTGCCGCAGAGCAACCAATGAGCTCGCTAGCTAGCCCGCTCAAGGTCTGCAGTTGCTGCACTGCGTTGACAAATGATACAAAATTAAGGATAATTTTTTGGCTTCAATATTTCAGAAAAGATGAATCTTTCCCGTAGCGTAAGCTAGCTTACGCAATACGAGAGAACCTCTCGTAAGAGAAACTAAGTCGCATTTTCCAGGATATTTTTCAATGACTACTGAGAGGTTAGCTTCTTACTTTAGGCTAGCCTCACTAAAATAATAAAAAAAAAAATATATGATTTTTGTGTGTGGCATGTTTGCCTTTTACGGCGGCAGCATAGGTGAACTGAACCTGGAAAATGCGACTTAGTTTTTCTGCAGTCATGTCTTCTTCCCTGAGAGAGACTCTTTTATTGTTTCGGAAAACAACATTGTTACAGTCTTAGCTGTTACATTTGTATTTTGTATCATACTCATCACTAGGGGGCGCTAAAACCCCTGGTATATAATCTGGTATGTATGATAAAAGAAGTCAGTTTGTTTGGAAGAGGGAAGCATGCTCACACCTCAAGCGAAACTCAAAGGAGTCCTTATTGAGAAACTTTGTTTCCAGTTCAATCATATGGACTCTTTAAATCTTGTTTTATGTTTGGTCATCTTGAATTTTTATATGTAGTTGCAAAGGCAATACATATGTGAATATCAAATGGTTTCTCCCCAATGGATTGTTCTCACTGCAATTGCCTTGTGAATTATTAAATATCCAGAGTTCAAGGATTTTACGATCTTGTTTTTATTTTTGGAGTAATTGAAGAGCACTTGAAGGGTGACTTTCTATATTATAGTGGATTTTCTCTTCAACATCGAAGGGATTTGGACATCTTCCTAAACATTGACCATTTCAAAATTTCATGGTAGTGATTCCATACTTGCCTAATGAATCACTCATCTACGATCTGATAAGTTTTTTTTTTTATGTTTATTGTCATTGCCATTTTTTTCTATTGGTTACTTTACATTACTTTACAGACTGTCTTTTGGTATACTGTTTTGATCGTACTGGTTTCATTTAAATTTATTCTCTTTCTCATGTACGGCTACATGCATTGTTGTTTATTTCTTCTGATTTACCCAAAACCATAATTCATATAAAAGGTATAAAAAAAAAAAAAAGATTTCTTGTCTCTAGTGTTTGTGACAACCCACTGGAAAAAATACTAATAAATAGCAGCGTTAAGTTAATAGTTGGTGGGCCCCTCCTGTTATTCAGCTATAGCTACGTGCTGCTATTGTGGCTGGTGGTTATAACGTATAACCATGTCCATGTATCACGCTCTATGATCACGCTCAATTACACAGCACATACTTTTTTTCTTTTTTTCTAGAACAGCTCCGTCCGCATTTTTTGTTATCCGAAATAGAAAATGAAAATCTAATTATTTTAAAAATATCACATCCCTTTTTGACACTGAACGAGTGAAACGCTTTGTATTTTAAAACAAAAATCAAATGGCCACTTGTTTTTTATAGCCAATTCTAAAAGGAAATTCGAATGACCAAAAGATACACGGACCTTTCTTCTTTCTGCACAAGTAAAAAACAAACATACTCACATTTTTTCATTTACATTTTTTTTTATTCTAGCCTTTTTCCTTTCTTACTCTTTTCTTTCTCAAAACTAAAATTGAAGAGAAGAAAAACGAAAAAAAAAAATCCTATTTTTAATTTACATAACTCTTCTCATAAACATTTACAAAAGACACCATCAGGGGGACTAAAGATAAGAGACTAATATATATTTTACATGGGGTAAGAGGATTTGAGTATTCAGATTATAAATCAGGGTTGGGGAGTAAAGGATTACATGTAATGGGAATACATATCTAAAATACAAAATATAAGTAACTGTATTCCACTACAGTTACAATTTAAATCATTGGTATTTACAATGCGGCAAGCGTCATGTCTGGAGGAAACCAGGCACCGCTCATCACCTGGCCAATACCATCAATACAGTGAAGCATGGTGGTGGCAGCATCATGCTGTGGGGATGTTTTTCAGTGGCAGGAACTGGGAGACTAGTCAGGATCGAGGGACAGATGAATGCATCAATGTACAGAGACATCCTTGATGAAAACTTGCTCCAGAGCGCTCTAGACCTCAGACTGGACAAAGTCTTACAAAGGAGTGGCTACAGGACAACTCTGTGAATGTCCTTTAGTGGCCTAGCCAGAGCCCGGACTTGAACCCGATTGAACATCTCTGGAGAGATCTGAAAATGGCTGTGCACCGATGCTCCCCATACAACCTGATGGAGCTTGAGAGGTCCTGCAAAGAAGAATGGGAGAAACTGCCCAAAAATAGGTGTGCCAAGTTTGTAGAATCATACACACAAAAAGACTTGAGGCTGTAATTGGTACCAAAGATGCTTCAACAAAGTATTGAGCAAAGGCTTTGAACTGTTTTATGTTATATTTTTCGTTTTTATTTTTAATACATTTGCAACGATTTCAAACACACTTCTTTCACATTGTCATTATGGGGTATTATTGTTTGTAGAATTTTGAGGAAAATAATGAATTTAATCAATTTTGGAATAAGGCTGTAACATAACAATATGTGGAAAAAGTAAAGCGCTGTGAATACTTTCCGGATGCACTATATGTACCAATTTTGGTGACTGCAGGTGAAAATGGGGAGTCTATAGAACCTTACATGTCCATTTTCAACAGATTGGCTGCATGCATTGGGTAATCACGCTTGATCAGCATGTTTTCACTGTGAGTATACTGTTTTAAACTGTTGTCATGTTGCTTTTGTGATAGTTTGGCTGTCTGTTGCAGAAAACAATTGTGTTATACATGTATGCCTGAAAAGACTGTTTGAGTTGCTGTTTGTGTGAATGTAAACCACATCTGCACCTAATGCAGACGTGGCTGTGTGCATGGAAATATAAATTTTAGATATGATGGCTGTGCATATACAAGGTGTGAACTATCATCATGGTTTTTTGGTGACAATTAGGCTGTTGTTATATAAAATAAACATATTAAGAAAAGACTCTTTGAGTAGCTGTTTGTTTGAAGAATGACAACCGCTACTAATGTAAACAAATGGCAGCATTGGAGGAAGATCACGTTTGGTGTATTGACTGTGCATATAAGAGTACACACTAAGAACTTTTTTATTGTGGTACTTTGGTGACGAGTTGGATATATGTATATAAAATAAACATATTCTGTGGTTTAAAACACTATATGAGTAATTCTTTGCACAAATATAAATTACAGATGCTTGACCTGCATAGCCTGTGTCAACGCGAAAGCCGATTTGAATCTGGCAACTTGTAATGTAACTGTATTGGCTGTTGCAGAAACACATATGTGAAACTGAAAGTGCAGCGGTAGTGTGTGACAGTTTACAATGTTCCACTTAAGTGATGTTTAGATGCACGCAGTGGTGTAGTGGTGCCTGGAGAAGTGGGTATACTCTTAATTTATGCCCCCCATTTGTTTTAAAGCGGCCCAGCAAAGGATGAATGCCCTGTGTTAAAAACAGTGACATGTAAGACTAGTCTTGCATATTTAGTTCACCCCAATATAAGCCAATAGTATTTGCACACTGTCACTTAACATCTGCTGCTTGACTTCACAGAGTAAGGATCATTATGAAATTAATATTAGCCAGAGGTGCAGATTTTGAAATCAGTACTGGCCCAAAGACTATAGGAAGAGCCAACTACTTTGGACAACTATTCTCTACCCTTGCAGGTAGTCCATGACAGTCTTTACTGGGTGTTTTTAGAGTATATTTGCATTTATTCACATGCTATTGAAGTGTTTCCCACAGGATTTTGTGAGACTATGGGGGTGAACCTCTGACCCTCTAGGGGTGTTAGGGGGCATGCTCCCCCATACGAAAATGTTGTACATTTTAAAGTTAAATACTTCCACCTGGTGCACTTTGAGAGCAAAATAAAGAGGCTAGTGTTGTACTCTTGTAAACAGTTTTGTGCTCTTAAAGCTGCAGTAGGCAAATTTGAAATCAATTGAATTGAGAAACAGCGCCCCCAATTCTTCCCCATATACATGATGCTCTTCACCCCCAGCCAGGATTTTATTGACAGCTGTTCACAAACAGAGCCAAGGCCTGCCTCACCAAAAGCAATTGGCTAAAATTTGCTGGATTGACTCTGCCCGACCCACATTTTTCACTCAGAGCTAGAGTCTGTGGTGCTAACTCCGGGGGGATTGTCCCTGTAATAATTGCACTGTAAGTCGCTTTGGATAAAAGCGTCTGCCAAATGCATAAATGTAAATGTAAATGTAACTAATCTCTCACAGGGCCTCATTTAAAAGGACACCATGTTTATATAGATTTTTTTTTTCAATGAATAAACACTACCTATTGTAGCTTTAACAATTTCATGCTCTAACCATTCTGAAAAGCAGGGTACAAACTAGGGATGTCCGTTTCAGCTTTTTATCTTTTAACGTTACCTCAGACTGCTAACGATAGCTAGCTAGTGAAGGCGTAAGCAGTGTAACATTAAGCCAATTAACCTAGTAACTCTAATGTTAATTTATGTTAATCATCATGATTGTAACTTTAATATTATCTGTTTGGTCTTGTACACTGATGATGATAAATTGTGTGTCGAGTAGTGTATAAATGCAGTGGATACATTCAATGTTAGTTAACAACCCTATACGATCATGTTGGAGAAAAAAATCATCATTGGATAGTACATTTTTGTTTTTACTCGCCAGACGTTTGACCTCATGTAAGCATAATCTAACAAAAAAATATATTAAGCAAAATGAGAGAGGGGGCCTCTTCATATATATTCACACAATATAGCATATTGTAATTTTTATTTGATTTTTCTTTATAATTTTAATCACATTTTAGCTTTTTAAAATGTACAAATTTCCCATTCAATCAATTTTTATGATTTTGTTTAATGCATTTTTACTAATGAGCTAACTAAAGCTGTTGTCACTGTTTGAAATTTCATACATATTATTGACAAAACAATTCACAAGGTGGGAACCTAATAATGAAAATTAGGGGCTGACAATTAATTGTCAAACAAATAATTGCGATTATGATGATTTACTGCCTGTTTAGGTGTTTCACGAATATGACGGTTAATTAGCATACAAACTCACTATGGCCCAGCCAACCTGTATAGCTATTACATTATTGTAGCCTATTGTATTGTGCAATAGTATTTCTGCCTTGAATTCTTCACTTTCACACATTATTTTAAGGCTCTCTGATTAACTCACAAGCCCTTATTTCTCATGAAGGAAGATTTTGAGATTGTGTTTCTTGCATTTGATCATCTCCACAGAAATAGAGCAGGACGTCTCCAGGACACTGCTGCCCAGCGTGAATAAACCCCATTTGCATTACATGGACGTTAACTGAAACTGGAGTCCTTTGCGTTCACAAAATTAATACCTCGTTTATTTTTCACGATAGTTTGGCGAAAGTCTCTGTAGACAGCATGCACATCAGAACGCTTGAGAATTGATTCATCTTCACAACTGAATGACACAAGAGCATTTTCCCGAGCTCATCAGACAGCATGCAGGGAAAGACGAGGCTGAATCCCGCTTCAACTGTTTTCAGTAAAAGGGACTCTACAAAAAACTACACAACTCTATCACTGACGAGAATCACTTTACTTGTTGCCAGTGGCTAATTGGGGGGCAGCTGCACATGGGACTTTCTATGTTGGAGCATGCAATTTTTTTTAAATATAAAAATAAAATAAATGTCAGAGTCCGAATGTTTGTAATTGTATAACACAACAAGGCATTTTGTTTTCCATCTGATTATCAAACCAACGTTATACTCACTCTATAATGATTCTAGCATCGGACAGACTACTAGCCTGAATTGACTACAAAGCAGCTAGTGATCTCTCCCTAGTGAGGTAACTTCAACCAAATTTTAGATATTTTTCTATAAACATATAGTGGCTATAAACATTTTGATTAAATGACTGTTATAGGATAACAATATTCTAATATCAAGTATTGAGCAATGATAGTCAAACAGTCATGTACTAATGAGGGACAATGCTCTGTATTTTGTACAAATTTAAACACTACAGAATTTACTAAGTTACTTACTGTGGAAAGTAACTTGTCAATTAACCCTCTGAAATGCTCAAGCCACATATTATTATAAGGGGAGAAGGGGCTCCTAACCGACCGCCTGGAACGGTCAGGGACGCTGCCAGTGGTGGAGGAGTCCCCTACCAGCCGCTGAAATGCGGCGGGGTTTGAGACCGCCGTCCGCGAGAGGGGAGGGGCTCGCTGCCGACCACCTGGAGTGGGAGAACTGCTGCCAGGGGCGGGGGAGACCCCTTCTGTTACCCGAGATCTTAGGGCACGCCCTCCCCCAGGGAAAGCCGGGGGGGTACGTCATGCTGGGGGCTCCCCAGCCTGAGAGAACGAGGGAGGAATGTGGCAGGGCGGAGGGCGGGGCCGGGTCGTGATCGTACACACCCGGTCCCATATCAGGCTAACCAAGCCTTCGAGAGGGATAAAGGTCGACTGCAGAGGAACGTGTGGGAGAGAGAGATCGTTAACGGACATGTCCGTCATGTGTGGGTGTTTGTCTTTTTTTTATTATTAAAATATTATTTATATTATCAAGCCGGTTCTCGCCTCCTCCTTTCCATTGATCCCTTTACACACATATTCTAAAAATCTAAATTTCTTTAAATAATAAAAAAATCTAAACTTTAGCCATTTATTTGCCTTCATAATTTTCCTAAGAATGGCCTTTTTTGATTCAGCAATTAAATATTGTTTTTAGTGGGGGCTTAATACTCCATCTTACCCTATACATTCACTCACAATGTCAGTTAAGAGCTATAATGTCAGTCTGGTGTCCTGTACCTTAGAACATGTTAAATTAACTACTACTCTGTTAATAATGCCTAAAATCTCCATAAACTTACTTACAAAGAAATTACGGATGTCAGCTGCTGCAGTCTTTCTCTTGTTCATTTTGGCCCCTACTGCGAAATACAACAGCAACACAATTCCAAAGGGATGAAAATTATGAAGGAAGAAAGAACTTATGGCAGGACTCTAAAATAACTTGCTAGATAACCCAATTTAGAGAACAGGAACGTGGCCCAAAATATTAGCTGTCAAAGCTGAGTTTGGTACGTTTGACTGTAAAGCCAGGCTACATGCTAGCCTGTATAGGAAGTAGCTGTCAGCTAGCTTGTCAAAAGTCCCATTCATACAAGCTGTATAGTATTGCAATCGAAGTTCGCACTAATTCTACAATTCTAGTGAAATTCACCTAGTCGTTATCTAAGGGATTGTGTTAGCCAAATACTGGATATTTACCATCCATAAATATGTGCCAAATGTCTGTCTGACGGTGCACCGTCACTCACTGACGGTGCACAAGGGTACAAAAGTAAGAAGAGAAATAGGTTTTGTTAATGTATAGTGTAAGGCAAGTCGAATGGATTTGGGAAATGGACCGGCCAGGATTTTATATTTTCTGAGCTGGAAAGAAATACGTACTAGCAGTCACATAGATTTTGCCCGTTGGGCGTGCATGCATGTGTCTGTCGCTACGACTTGGCTACCCCTCTGCGTTGTGTTGTGTGATGTTGAATAAAGACTGGAATCAATCTGCTGGTTCAATGGTTCTTTTATGAGGCGTAATCTGCATGAATTGGAAAATGCAGCTATTAATCGTTATATAATTCAAGCCTGCTCCTGCCAAACATTCGAACACAGAAGATAAATTAGCCTAGCATTCCCACTTCACAGGCCAACTTTCACGCTAACATATGTTGTGTCAAAAAAATGATTAACCAAACATTATCAGTGCATAAGAGACACTCTGAATCAAACTTAAAATAATTTATTCTTGCAAGAAGGACCCAGTCATTACACAGGAATTACTCTGTGCCATGAGTGAGATGCTGTCGGGGAGGTTTATATCTCTTTTCCCCAAGGTCTCCAACAGATTCCTCCCCCTCTACATTACTAAGATACAGGGACTAGGCTACTAGCATTCAAATTTCTACAAAAATTCCCCGCTTTTTATCATTCAGATTACTCAATCACAATAATAAACAATAAGACAAATTTTAAGTCATATCATCACACTTACACTCTTCATCTCTGATTTTCACATAAATGATCACTCTCTTAAACATTTGTGAAATAACATTTGGAAAAAATTAAAAAGCTTAGGCTGTTTTTTTTTGGGGGCTATCTAATACTATAGTCCCTTAAGTATTAGATAGCAAATAAAGACTTTATCTGAAGCCGGGCTAAAAGACTAAACACTGTTACTGCACTTCCGACATACAATCAGACCCTCAGTCACCTCAGTATAAACAAGAAATAGTGTACAGATTAAGTAGGAAAAACACATCAATTTAACATTTTGGTTATGTCACATCTCTTGGTTATGTCAGCAGGCTATAAAAATACAAAGAATAAAAGTAGAATAAAATCCCTCATTTCAAACCCTCTCCTTGTACGTCATCTCTTAAAACGGATGACCGCTGCTTATAACCCTCTTTACATATCAAAACATTCTCAGAAAGGGAAGACATACCTCATTTTAACCAGTCTCTGTACTGAGCTGGAAACACACGTTATAATGCATGGTAAACATAACAATATCAACAGTCCTATCACCGCAATTGGTAACACAATTTGAATCAGCCAATTCCCCCATCCTCCCCAGAGATTCATAAACCAAGTAAACCATGTACTCTAAACATGTTCTGGCTCCTGTACGGCTTTTCTCATGTGTTCAATTACATTTGTGATATTGTCGCTGTAATCTGGAATATTGAAACAACAAATCATTCCCAACATTTTGCAAACTCCCCCTTTCTCTGCAGTTAACATATCAAGAACCAACCTGTTTCGAATGACCGCATCTCTTAACTGTTTCATTTCATCATTTATCATTGTCAAAGCATTTTCTGTGCTATTAGTTATTGCTAATACTGTCCATGCTAGCCCCTGTATCTTATTAATTGTTACCGTTGTACCCACCCCTAAGAACAATGACCACCCCACATTTGCTCCAGGCGTCGTCCACGGATCAGATAATGTGCATAGTGTTTTGGTAAAACCCCAGTCTAAATTTCAACATCTCTTTTTTTCCCTTCCCACCCCAGGTGCCTTGTTTGCCAAATACACAGATGTACCCACATTCATCAAAGCTGGATAACAACACCCTGACCATTTCTTTGGCATCCGATGAAATGCCCTGTTGCCACACACCCACACTGCTGCAGGTGAAGTTTCATGTGGCTTGCTGAATGGGCATGTGAAGTTGACTTCTTTGTCGTTGATGACGGCTGTACAGTTGTCCGCTGTTCTGTCCTTCACGTTGATTCTGACCCTGCAGTCAGACCATCCTGCTTTAAACCGTCTCGCATTGTTCTTGAATTTTTTTCAGTTCGTACCTTTTCACGATGATTACTGCTTGTGACCACACGATGGGGTTCACTCTGCACACAGGCCGTGTTATTCTCTGTGGTTGGCCTTGCTCTTCCACTGATAGTGGTACTCGTTGTTCAAACTTGACCTCGGCGTTTATTGACATTCACTTGGAACAATCTCCTCCTGTTGCTGATTCTCCTGTGATGTGGGCGGAACTTTCCTGCAGTGGTTGGCATGAACCCACGTAGCTCTCTCTGCGACCTTCACTGCCGTGTGAGTCGTCAGTAGCACTTGGAATGGTCCCAGCCACCTTTTCGTCTTCCAGCTCTTTCTCCTCAGGTCACGAATCACAACGAAATCGCCAGGCCTGATTTTGTTTCAGCAACCTTTCCCTGAGCAGCTTTCACCTGAACACAAACATTGGACAACAGAGAAGACATTTCTTTGCAATAATTCAACATGTCATTCTCACACAGATCTGTTGATGGCAGCCTTTGCCCCCCCCCCCCCCTCTATTCCCATGAATGGTGGTCTACCAAAGAGAATTTCAAATGGACTTAAATTAGTTTTAAATTACTCTTTTTCTCACTCCGGTGTACATCAACACAATTGGGAGTGCTTTAACCCATGTGAGCCCAGTTTCCTTAAAGCACTTAGCCAATTTGTTCTTGATTGTTTGAATCTCCCTCTCAATAGTGCCTCCACTGGCGGCGTGGTAACTGCAGTGTGTTCTCATGTCAATTCCCAAAAACTGACCCACCTGCTTTATTGCTTCATTGACAAAGTGTGTCCCATTGTCCGAGCTGACTTTTCTTGGAATTCTTGGAATTCCCCATCTCGGAACAATCTCGGTTAAAAGAGCTTTTGCTACTGCTGCCGAGTCTTGTTTCGAGGTTGGGAAGGCCTCAACCCATTTGGACCACATGTCAACCATCACCAGGCAGTATTTCTGTTTCCCACAAGGGGTTAACTTGATGAAATCCATCATCAGATACTCAAAAGGCCCCCCTGATGGTGGTTGAGATACTATAGGTGTTTTTATCCCTCTTGCCACGTTATGCGTGTTACAAATGACACATCTTTTGCAAAAATTTTCAGCAAATATCGTGAAACCCTTTGTAAACCACAATTCTTTCATTTGCGCAACCATCCCCGCTTTTGATACATGGTCTAACCCGGGTATCAACTTTCCATAATGAGGAAAGAAGTGTTTGGGTAAACAAGGCAGTTTCATCCACACATTCTCCTTAAAATTACAGCCAGCCGCCTTCCACTTGTTTTTCTCCTCGCCTGTGGAAAAAGTTTGCATGCTCTGTAAACAAGAAGAAATGTCGAGGTTATTGTCAGATATCAAAGAACACGTAGTTTCTTTTGTCTCCATCGCTGCCGCTGCCTTCGCTGCCATGTCTGCTCGTGTGTTTCCTGTTGAGACTGAACTGTTATCGTTAGTGTGCGCTGCGCATTTGCAAATCGCGACCTTGTCTGGTAAAATAATGGCCCAACAAAAGCTCAGACACAAGAGATGCGTTTAATATTGGACGACCATCTGATTTCAGAAATATTCTGTGCTTCCATAAAGCACCAAAATCATGTGTTACCCCAAAGGCATAACGCGAATCTGTGTAAATTGTCACACATTTGTCTGCCATAAGTTTACATGCTTCTGTTAAAGCAGTGGTTCTCAACAGGTGGGGCGCTGGAAAAAAAAACTTTTGGGGCACATTTTTTTTATCACTAAACTACTGTCATAAAAAGTTATAGTTTTGTATATACATAACTCCTGAATAAAAATAAAAATGTGTTTGGACTGATTTAAAAAAAAAAGTTTTGAACAAATTTGATTGGTTTGTCGATAGTGAGCGCAAATGTAGGTGATAAGCATAAGCGGTTTCATTAAGCGAGTCATTGAGTCGTTCATTCAAACGATTCGTTCAAATGGCCGATTCATCAAGAATGAGACAGATGTTTGTGAATGGGTCATTGAATCTTTTTAACTATCACTGTTATGCTGACGATACACAGATTTATATACATACTACACCGGGTCAGCAAGTGAACGTTGGGCATCTTTCTAACTGTATTGCTGAGATAAAGACTTGGATGTCCAATAATTTTCTGTCACTAAACGGCTCAAAAACAGAAGTCATGCTCCTTGGATCTCCTCATCAACTGCGAAAGGTTGGGTCCCCTACTCTATCTGTTGATGGCGTTGCATTGGAGTTTAAGACCAAATTAAAAAATCTGGGTGTCATATTTGACGCCACACTGTCATTTGAGCCTTTTATCCAAAATACAGTTAAAACATCATTTTATCACCTCAGAAATATAGCTCGGCTACGTCCCATGCTGTCCTTCTCGGTAGCTGAGAAGTTGATAAACTCTTTTGTCTTTTCGTGCATTGACTACTGCAATGGTCTTCTAGCTGGGGTATCTAAATCATCATTGGATAAATTGCAATATCTTCAAAATTCAGCTGCTAGAGTACTGTCTGGGGTCAGGGCCAGGGACCATATAACCCCGGTCTTGGAGTGCCTGCACTGGCTACCTGTTAGGTACCGTATTGATTTTAAAATCCTTATGCTGGCCTATAAATCTCTGCACAATCTGGCACCTCAGTATTTGACTAACTTATTAATCCCTTACTTACCACGTAGCAATCTGCGCTCCTCTCAGAGTGGTCTTTTGATTGTTCCGAAGACACGGCTTCATACGTGGGGCGACCGAGCATTTTCTGTCTATGCTCCTAAGCTCTGGAATTCTCTTCCGGCCGACATCAGGGAAGCAAAAACTTTAGTGACTTTTAAATCTTTTCTTAAAACATTTTATTTTAGGATTGCTTTTACATTGCTTTTTTTTTTGTCAAAAACGACAAATCCAGCGACTTTTACTAGTGTTTTTGGAGACTTTTGTGGTGTTTGGAGACTCGAAAGCACGAATCACTCTGCAGTTAGGCCTACTGTGCTCAACGAACAGCAGGTGCTGCCGTGAGCCCCTCTCCCGTCCAAAAGCACTCACAGGCAGTCAGTCTCTCAGTAGCCTCGCGCAGCAGTCAGAGCAGAGAGGAGACACACACCCCTCCGCGTCCAGGCTGCAAATGAATCGCGCATGTGCATGGCCGCCGCCGTTCCCGCCCTGGCTTACAGAGCGGGGTATAAATGTAAATGTTCACTCACTCTCACACAAAAATAAATCACTGCATTTAAATTGACTCACGACATAGCTTTCCATTCACTCTAGTCTAGTCTCTTGCCAAGTTCGCTTGTGCCAGCTCTCGCTAGTTTTATCAATCTCGATTTACATAGGCCTTTACTACAAAACCCCAACATTCTTTTTAAAGACTAAACCCATAAACATTCTTTTTTAAGATTAGATCAAATCTCAGCCCTAGCCAGTATTTTTTTTTTTTAACTGCTAGGCAGTAGCTACACTTAGCTAAAACTACCCACAGGACTAAGACACACACACACACTGACGAGGACTACAATCGTTAAGTATTAAAATAAAATCTGAATTGTCTGCAAAATAATTATTTTGTATGTTTAATTAAAGATTGTGCCTAAGTCCCGACTGATTAGCCCCTGATACGTCTCTCAACATACACCACACACACAGTTACTTATTGCCTAAACTTTATTGAAAACACATCAAAATGGAGAAATTTATTGTGAGGACCAACAAGCCAACCGACGCACCACCAGCTGCAAAAAAGCTTTGAAGGTACGATGAAGCATACCTGCAATTTGGGTTTACAGTCACGGCTGATCTGAGACCTCAGTGTGTCGTGTGTGCCGAGGTGCTGGCAAACGACAGTATGAAGCCCTGCAAATTAAAAAGGCACCTCGAAACAAAGCATGCTGGCATTAAAAATAAACCAGCTGAATATTTTAAAAGAAAGCTTGATGGCCTCCATCAGCAACAGGCAACCATTTCAGTGCACAGCACTGTGTCTAAACAGTGTTTGGAGGCATCGTATGTAGTGGCCAAAAGGATCGGTAAACTGGGTAAACCGCATACAATCGCCGAGACTCTCATTTTGCCGGCAGCGCAAGACATGTGCAGAATAATGATAGGCGATAGTGCAGCAGACAAACTCGGTGCAGTACCACTGTCCAATGACACAGTCGCTAGGAGAATTGTAGACATGTCCAATGATATCAGAGAGCAACTGATAAAGTTCGTAAAAAAGAGTCCTTACTACGCGCTGCAGCTGGACGAATCCACTGATATTGCTGGGCAGGCACAGCTCCTCACCTATGTCAGGTATCTGCGGGACAAGGCGATTGAGGAGGATGTCCTGTTTTGCCGGCCTCTTTAGTCGCACACTACAGGAGAAGCCATTTTCAATGTCCTTGATATTTTTAACCGTGAAAATGGTTTGGCTTGGGACCGATGCGTTGGCCTATGCACGGATGGTGCGCAGGCAATGACGGGGCGTGAGCGTGGCCTAGCTGCTCGCGTTCAGCAAGTAGCTCCACTTGTGAAATGGACACATTGCATGGTCCATCGCGAAGCACTAGCTGCTAAAAAAATGCCGGTTCTCTTTGACTCCGTGCTGAACCAATCCGTGAAAATAATAAATCTCATCAAATCACGGCCGCTAAACTCTCGCTTGTTTGGGGTCCTCTGCCAGGAGATGGGGTCAGGGCACGAACAGCTGCTTCTGCACACTGAAGTTCGCTGGCTCTCCAGGGGGCGGGTGTTACAGCGGTTGTATGAGCTGTGAGAGGAGGTGAAGTGGTTTTTGACAGAAATCAAATCAGATCTGGCGAAGCATCTGGATGACACTATGTGGCTTGCGTCTCTGTCCTATTTGGTCGATATATTTGACCGCTTGAATGGCCTCAACCTGTCTTTGCAAGGCCGCGAAACTCATATTTTGCTCCTTGCAGACAAAGTGCACGCCTTCACACAAAAACTATACCTCTGGCATGGCCGCATCAGTCGAGGGAACTGCAACATGTTCCCCAGCCTTGCAGACTTTATCACTGATGCAGGCACGTCACACGATTTCTCCTCCCTATTTCAATCAGCGTCTGAGCACCTGTCAGCAATGAGAAAACAACTTGCGACATACTTTAAAGAGGATTATCGCTCTTTTGCGTGGGTTCGAGATCCGTTTGTGTGCACAGCAAACGAGCTATCAATTGAGATGCTGGAACAGCTTATTGAGCTGAAGAGTGACAGTAGACTGAAGGAACTCTTTAGCTCCTGCCCTCTTTCGTCATTCTGGGCAGCACTGATGCAGGAATACCCTGAACTCTGTGACGTCGCCTTGAAGATTCTCCTTCCTTTCGCGTCGACATATTTGTGTGAGGCAGGATTCTCAAAAATGACTGCACTCAAAACGAAATACCGCAATCGTGCACAAATCGAGGATGATTTGAGGCTATGTTTATCAAACATTGAGCCAAGAATTGAGGATCTTTGCAAGGCAAAGCAGGCTCAGGTCTCACATTAACATCACCTACCAGCAAGCTTCTGTAAAAAATGCAGATGATGCCTACTATTAGGCCTAGTAATAATAACAATAATAAAGCATAAATTAATATCAGAGGTCTGGTGCCAATTCCCAATTATAGCAATAGCCTAGTAATGATAATAGGCCTACTGATGATGATAATAATAATAATAATAATAATAATAATAATAATAATAATAACAACAATAAAGCATGTAACCTCATATAATTATATAGCAATAGCCTAGTAATGATGATAGGCCTACTACTACTCATAATAATAATAATAATGCCTGCAAGCTCACATTAGAAGTCTGGTGCTACTGCCAATTATAATAATAATAATAATAACAACAATAAAGCATGGGGCGGGCGGGGCGGGGGGCATTGGGGCCCCAACTGCAATGAACCAGCTTTGGGGGGGCCCAGCTTGCAAAAGGTTGTATTTTACTTTCTCACACATTTATATACATTTCTAGTAGAAAAATATGAGGATTATGTGTGAAGGAAAAATAAAACACATGTTATAATCAATACCTGTTACATTCGCATAATCATACAGTATGATCAAATATTGGGGGGGACAAATTGTCCTTCTTTGAATATTGGGGGGTGTCCCCTGTCCCCCATAGAATTACGGCAATGTATCTGCGAGTGCGTGAGTTTACAGCAACGGGTGAGGAACTGACTGGTGCGCGAGAGAGAGAGCGCAAAACACAGCCTTTTATTTGATGTTAGTATGAGTCTGAGAAGTGCACAAATATTTTAGATGAGAAGTCTCAAAATGTTTTCTGTTCATTATGAGACCGTGGCGGGGCAAATTAGACTTGTCAATTAATGGGAAACGCTGCGATTGGACATGTGCTGGACTGTCATATTTTTGGCTAATGCAGGACACTACTGAATGATGCGCATCAGAGGGGTGCATGAGGGCACATATACAGCCTCATTTCGTTGACCTCAAACATAACTTCTGAATATATTTCATTCCATGAACTTCAGAACTTTGGCAAATAAGCAACTAGTTGTTCTCTGGTGCGAGTCGTTTGACCCAAGACCTGCGTGATTCCTGTCCATGGTGCTGATACAGGAAATGCTGAGATGTTTGTGTAGTTACGCTCAGGGCCGGCCCAAGCCTTTATGGGGCCCTAAGCAGAATTTGATTTGGGGGTCCCTCGGTGCCGCCAATATGATTGAATATTGTCAATACTTGATTATTCATACACTATAAATCTAACACACCCCTTATCAATTGTATTAGTTGTAGCTGTGTTGCTTACAACATGTCTGCCTGGCATGATTTTACCCTTCTATGGTTTTAATTGTAACAGTAGCACGCCTATATTTACCTAATCTTGTTATCCCTCTGTTACCAGTTTTGTGGACTTCCTAGAGAACAATTTGCAGCAGAAGCTGTAGACTGCATCATTTCTTTTTGAATAAGTGAGCCAGCTCCACTTACATTATTTCCAAATTAATTAATTTTCTGTAGGGGTAGTGGAAGCTTTGGCCATCAGGTTTGTCAGGGAATGTGAATTTTTCCTTTATAGGCAGTGGCCCTCTGCTTACCAGATCAGTCCTTTCTGAGTCGGACAGGATAGATGACAACTCAGCTGGGTCAACTGGAGGAGCTGCTGATCCATGGTGTAGGCTAGAAGTTGCTAAGGGGGTTGATGTGACATCGATCCCAATGACCACAGAAGTAGAAGGACCTGTAAGGAAATTACATTAATAATTATAATTATAAATATTAATCTCAGGATATTCTACAGTAAACTGAGCAAATACAAAGGCTGCTGTGCTAAAAGCTAGCCATGTTATATGTCATATTAGAAGGTAACTGTCTGTCAAAAACAAAAATAATGTCTCACAAAAGGCATGGTTTATCCATATAAATATATTGATCTGGGATTGTTGAAAAATCATCATTGGTTATGCCCCACCTCCAAAATATTTCAACAGTGCTAATAGGGAAGTTTCATAAGACTACATATTTGTAACCCGCACACAAACACACGAGATGAGACAGTCACAATGTCGGTGAGAACTGCTTTTATTGTTAGTAAAAGCAGTGCAGGCAAAAGTACAAAAACAGGGCAAATCCAGTGAAGAATGGTCAGGGAAAGCGTAGAGTCGAAAGCCGGGGAATCAAGGAGAGTAAAGGGGGCAAATCCGGGAGAGTAGTCGAGGGGAGCGAAGGTCAAAGCCGGGGTAAACAGGATGTATAACAAGTGGGAGCAAAGACAGGGGAACTAGGGGAGCTGGCAAGCTAAGAGGAAGAATAGTAGGGAGGTCAAAACTAGACGAGACTAGCGGGGGGCAAAACTAGGCGAGACTAGCGGGGCAAAGATACGGGGAACTAAATACAATAACCAACCCCAAACAAACGAAAGGATAGTGAGTTAAATAGGGGAACTAACGAGCGGTGCGGGTGTAACGAATATCAGTGATGAGACGAGTGCAGGTGTCACTAATGTGTGGGGATTGGAAGCGCGTGAGTGCAGGTGGTCATAATGTTCTGGCTGAAGCGGGCATGTGAGTCAGAGGGGGGAGATAGTTTACGAGCGAGAGCTCGTAATAGCAAAACCGGGCGTGGAAGCCCGAGGGAGGAAAAAGAGCGTACGAGCTCAAGGGGGCTGAGCGAGGGAGCGGGAAGCGAGCACGCTCGCGGAGTGCATGTGTCCGTGCTCGAGGAAACGGAGATGGGGCAGAGGAGCGGGGTTCGTGACAGTACTCCCCCCTCTGAATAGGACGGCTCCTGACGGCCACGCTGGGTTGCGTGGAGCGTGAGGGAACAGAACGAGCGTGTGGGCTCGCGGGGGGGCAGAAGGAGCGTGTGAGCTCGCGGGGGGCAGAACGAGCGTGTGAGCTCACGGGGGGCAGAACGAGCGTGTGAGCTCGCGGGGGCAGAACGAGCGTGTGAGCTCGCGGGGGCAGAACGAGCGTGTGAGCTTGTGGGGGGCAGAACGAGTGTGTGAGCTCGCGGGAGCAGAACGAGCGTGTAAGCTCGAGGGAACAGAAACACACCAACAAAATGAGGGCAGTCCAAGGGGGACAGAAGGCACAAAGGGAAATGAAACAGTCCATGGGGGTCAAATGGGCAGTTCAAGGCAAGGTCAAGGGGAACATAGTGGACAGGCGGGTGGTCGGGAGATCTAGGGGGCAGCCTTAGGGCAGAGACTGGGTCAGGGGGTCTGGAAGGCGACTGGAGAACAGGGACTGGGTCCGGGGGTCTGGAAGGTGACCACCGGACAGGAATAGGGTCCGGAGGCCAGGGAAGAGGCCACAGGACAGGGAGAGGGTCAGGAAGTCCGGGCTGAGCCGTGAAAGGCGGAGCCGTCAGAGGCGGCACCGTAGGCGGCTCTGGAGGTGGGGTTCTGGAAGGCTCTGGAGGTGGAGCCGAAGGAGGCTTTAGGGGCGAAGGCCTGGAAGGCTCTGGAGGTGGAACCGAAGGAGGCTTTAGGGGCGAAGGCCTGGAAGGCTCTGGAGGTGGAGCCGAAGGAGGCTTTAGGGGCGAAGGCCTGGAAGGCTCAGGAAGTGGAGCCCATGGGGGTGGCGCCGTAGGAGGCTCCAGAGGTGAAGCCCTGGAAGGCTCTGGAGGCAGAGCCGAGGGAGGTGACGCCGTGGGAGGTGGCGCCGTAGAAGGCTCCAGGAGTGAAGCCCTGGTAGGCTCTGGAGGCAGAGCCGGGGGAGGTGGCGTCGTAGGAGGCTTGGGAGGCGGAGCCGCAGGAGGCTCGGGAGGCGAATCTCTAGAAGGCTCTGGAGTCTTAGGGAGCAGAGCCGTCGGAGCCTCTAGTGGCCGAGCCCTGGAAGGCTCGAGAGGCTTGAGGGGGGAGCCATGAAAGACTCGAGAGACGAAGCCCTGAGAGGCTTGAGAGGAGGAGGAGCCCTGAAAGACTCGAGAGGTGAAGCCATGAGAGGCTTGAGGGGTGGAGCCATGAGAGACTCGAGGGGCGGAGACCTGAGAGGCGGAGGAGCCCTGAGAGGCTCGAGAGGCGAAGCCGTGAGAGGCTTGAGGGGTGGAGCCATGAAAGACTCGAGAGGGGAAGCCCTGAGAGGCGGAGGAGCCCTGAGAGACTCGAGAGGCGAAGCTGTGAGAGGTTTGAGGGGTGGAGCCATGAAAGACTCGAGGGATGGAGCCCTGAGAGACTCGAGGGGCGAAGCCGTGAGAGGCTTGAGGGGTGGAGCCATGAAAGACTCGAGGGGAGAAGCCCTGAGAGGCAGCGCTCTGGGAGGCTCGAGAGGAAGAGCCCTGGGAGGCTTGAGAGGAGCCCTGGGAGGTTTGGGAGGAGGAGCCTTGGGAGACTCGAGAGGCGGAGGCCGCGAGGGCTCTGAGGGGCGAGCAGAGGCTGGCAGAGCCGTGGAAGACTCTGGGGGCGGAGCAGAACCCGGCAGAGCCGTGGAAGACTCTGGGGGCGGAGCAGAACCCGGCAGAGCCGTGGAAGACTCTGGGGGCGGAGCAGAACCCGGCAGAGCCGTGGAAGATTCTGGGGGCGGAGCAGAACTCGGCAGAGCCGTGGAAGACTCTGGGGGCGGAGCAGAACCCGGCAGAGCCGTGGAAGACTCTGAGGGCGGAGCAGAACCCGGCAGAGCCGTGGAAGACTCTGAGGGAACCTCTGCGGTCTTGAGCACAAGACGAGACTGGGGAGAAGGGACCCTCTTCCTTCTCTTACGTCTTTGGCCAACAGGGGATGTGGCCATGGGGACGGTCGAGGCTACAGGCGCTGGCTCTGGGGTGGTCGAGGCTACAGGCGCTGGCTCGCTGACCGTGGCAGACATGGGCGCTGGCTCGCCGGCCGTGGCAGGCAGGGGCGCTGGCTCGTTGGCCGTGGCAGACCTGGGCGCTGGCCCGTTGGCCGTGGTGGGCATGGGCGCTGGCTCGTTGGCCGTGGCAGGCATGGACGTTGACTCGCTGGCCGTGCCAGGCTTCGAGGCTGGGGCCGTGACAGGCATGGGCGTTGACTCGCTGGCCGTGCCAGGCTTCGAGGCTGGGGCCGTGACAGGCATGGGCGTTGACTCGCTGGCCGTGCCAGGCTTCGAGGCTGGGGCCGTGACAGGCCTCGGGATTGGGGCCGTGTCAGGCTTCAGGACTAGGGCCGTGTAAGGCTTCAAGATGGGGGCCGTGTAAGGCTTCAGGACGGGGGCCGTGTAAGGCTTCAAGACGGGGGCCGTGTAAGGCTTCAAGACGGGGGCCGTGTAAGGCTTCAAGACGGGGGCCGTGGTAGGCTTCGAGACGGGGGCCGTGGTAGGCCTCGAGACGGGGGCCGTGGTGTAGAGCGCTGGTTCAGTATCTGCCTCCCCCACAGTAAACGAGGAACCAACGCACAGCAGGGCGAGGTCAATAAACTGAGCCAGGTTGAGAGAGCAGCGACCACCAGGCATGTATGATGAGGCTGGCTCATTCAGTCCATCTTGAAAAATGTCTTTCAGAACCACCTCATCAAAGTTCACCTGGTTGGCCAGGGCACAAAAGTCAGTAAATCAAATCAAATCAAATCAAATAACATAAGTAACATAAGCCTCCAAGGTTTGGCTCCCCTGACGCAAAACCATGAGTTGGGCCGCTGGGTCCATGATGTCGAGGGCGGGGTTATGAGTTACACAACCGCTGCCTCGCATAAAAAACCCTTGGTTAGCGTCAAAAGAGCCGTCAAACCTCTCAGGGGTTGAAGGCTCACGGCGCTCAGAAATGCGCTGGGAGTATAAACGGGCTCAGGGACAGACACAGGTAGAGCAGGGTGACAAAAGTCAAACAAAGTGCTTACCTGCTGTCCCTGGGCCGTGAGTGCGTGGTAATCTCTCCCAGCCGCAAATCCGCGCTCAGAACACACCACGAAAATCTGCTCTAGTGAGCTGCGCAAATCCGTGGGGTGCATTGTGACTGCCTTCGGTTGGGTTGGTTATTCTGTAACCCGCACACAAACACACGAGATGAGACAGTCACAATGTCGGTGAGAACTGCTTTTATTGTTAGTAAAAGCAGTGCAGGCAAAAGTACAAAAACAGGGCAAATCCAGTGAAGAATGGTCAGGGAAAGCGTAGAGTCGAAAGCCGGGGAATCAAGGAGAGTAAAGGGGGCAAATCCGGGAGAGTAGTCGAGGGGAGCGAAGGTCAAAGCCGGGGTAAACAGGATGTATAACAAGTGGGAGCAAAGACAGGGGAACTAGGGGAGCTGGCAAGCTAAGAGGAAGAATAGTAGGGAGGTCAAAACTAGACGAGACTAGCGGGGGGCAAAACTAGGCGAGACTAGCGGGGCAAAGATACGGGGAACTAAATACAATAACCAACCCCAAACAAACGAAAGGATAGTGAGTTAAATGGGGAACTAACGAGCGGTGCGGGTGTAACGAATATCAGTGATGAGACGAGTGCAGGTGTCACTAATGTGTGGGGATTGGAAGCGCGTGAGTGCAGGTGGTCATAATGTTCTGGCTGAAGCGGGCATGTGAGTCAGAGGGGGGAGATAGTTTACGAGCGAGAGCTCGTAATAGCAAAACCGGGCGTGGAAGCCCGAGGGAGGAAAAAGAGCGTACGAGCTCAAGGGGGCTGAGCGAGGGAGCGGGAAGCGAGCACTCTCGCGGAGTGCATGTGTGCGTGCTCGAGGAAGCGGAGATGGGGCAGAGGAGTGGGGTTCGTGACAATATTTGACAGAACAGAATGTTATTTTAATAACATAAATTATTATACACAGCAGCAAGTCATCTGTACACCTAAATAACAACTCTAAATCTATAACTAGCTAACTGAGGCATAATGATATTGGAATATAATAGCAAAGTCCCCAAAATGGTAGACTAATGTAAATAATGTTAAGTTGTTATCAGTACCAAGTTTATGGAACAGAAGCTTATTTTTATTACAAAAAATATATACCCAGGAAAGTTATTTTTACACAGAAGACAACAACTTTAATCTAAAACTAGTTAAGTAATATGTTGTACTATAATATATTAAGATGTCAAGGCTATTTACAGATGTTTAATCAAACTTTCCTAAAAAAGAAGATATGCTACATAGGCTATGTTTACTAATTAGCCAGCTAATGTTAGCTCGTAACATAGCCTAGCTACTTAACATACCTTTATCTCGCTGTTTATCTCTTCCTCTGTTTTATTCTTTTTCCTTTTCTCTGCACCAGAGGATATGTCCTTTTTTGTGACATTGCTGATTTTCTGTCTGAATGTGCTTGCATCCTGCAGCCCGTTAAATTAATATTGCGTTTTTGTATAATTATCATTGTCCATTGACATAGTATATCACAAAAACAAAATCAAGCTGTCATTTCATGTGCTCTTGGTGGCCCCCTGGTGGCCACAGGGGCCCTAAGCAGCCGATTAGTTCGCTTATGCCTTGGGCTGGCCGGCTCTGGTTATGCTGAATGTATTGACAAACGAACATTTATAACACATTTTATTCATATCAGCATATGCTGCATTACGCTATGTTTTTGTGAATTTGACAAATAAATGTTTTAACTATGATGTTTTTATTTTGAGCATGAGTAACTTATGGTCAAGTCAAGTGGCATAACATGCAGGCTAAGCACAAAATGCAGTCATATTAAAGCGAGCGAGTCTCTCGCTGACTACAGGCTTGCGCTCTGCACGGAGACCTGCAGGTATGCTCATTATAATACTGAAGAGCTAACTAAGCTTTTTGTTTACAGATAACAAATAATAAACTTCTGAAGATGAATAAACCCCTTTGATAATAAGTAAATGAGAAATCAGTCAAGTCTATAAGCATTACAAGTATTGCATACTTATTTCCATTGAAACATTTCTGAGGTAAAATCATAAGTTAAACATTAACACTTTCTACAGGGGTCCTTGGTAGCTCAAACTCAGTGCCTCTTTGCTTGACATCATGGGAAAATCAAAAGAAATTGGCCAAGACCTCAGAAAAAAAATTGTGGACCTCCACAAGTCTGGTTCATCCTTGGGAGCAATTTCCAAACACCTGAAGGCACCACGTTCATCTGTACAAACAGTAGTACGCAAGTATAAACACCATGGGACCATGCAGCCATCATACCACTTGGGAAGGAGATGGATTTTGTCTCCTAGAGATGAGCATAGTTTGGTGCAATAAGTGCAAATCAATCCCAGAACAACAGCAAAGGACCTTGTGAAGATGCTGGAGTAAACAGGTAGACAAGTATCTATATCCACAGTAAAACGAGTCCTATATCTACATAACCTGAAAGGCTGCTCAGCAAGGAAGAAGCCACTGCTCCAAAACCACCAGAGAAAAGCCAGAAAACAGTTTGCAAGTGCACATGGGGACAAAGATCTTACATTCTGGAGAAATGTCCTCTGGTCAAAATTGTACTGTTTGGCCATAATGACCATTGTTATGTTTGGAGGAAAAAGGGTGAGGCTTGCAAGCTGAAGAACACTGTCCCAACCATGAAGCATGTGGGGTGGCAGCATTATGTTGTAGGAGTGCTTTGCTGCAGGAGGAACTGGTGCACTTTACAAAAAGATGGCATCACGAGGAAGGAAAATGATGTGGATATATTGAAGCAACATCTCAAGACATCAGCCTGGAAGTTAAAGCTCAGTCGTAAATGGATATTCCAAGTGGACATTGACCCCAAGCATACCTCCAAAATTGGACAACAAAGTCAAGGTATTGGAGTGGCCATCACAAAGCCCTGGCCTCAATCTGATAGAAAACTTGTGGGCAGATCTGAAAAAGCATGTGCGAGCAAGGAGGCCTACAAACCTGACTCAGTTACACCAGTTCTGTCTGGAGGAATGGGCCAAAATTCCAGCAACTTATTGTGAGAAGCATGTGGAAGGCTACTCAAAATGTTTGACCCAAGTTAAAAATGTAATGGCAATGCTACCAAATACTATCAAAGTGTAGGTACATTTCTGACCCACTGGGAATGTGATGAAAGAAATAAAAGCTGAAATAACTCTATTTATTCTGATATTTCACATTCTTAAAATAGTTATCCTTACTGACCTGGAATGTCAGTATGGAATGTTTTCTACAATTAAATTTCAGGAATTGTGAAAAACTGAGTTTAAATGCATTTGGCTAAGGTGTATGTAAACTTCTGACTTCAACTGTACAACCCTAATGAAAGAACAGTATCAAGTTTTGAATGAAAGGCTGGCTGTGTTGAAATATTTGGCAAGAGTTTTGAAAATGTACCACTTGTGAAAGGTAACAAAGTGATGAAAAAAACAGATGATGAGTGTTGTCAAAATCTGCCGTCAACCAAGGGATTGCAAAATTCTCCACTCTAATCATCATAATGTCTTGACAGGAAGTTCAGAAGGGAATCCCCCAATTCTGTCATGGGTGAATAAGCCACTTATGTACAATGTTAAATCAAAAGCAGTTAAGAATCACAATGGACACATTTCTTCAACATCAAAAAAAGTGCTTGACATACAAAATTACAAAGATGATGCATCAAAATGTTTCTAAAGGAGAGACAGACGAGCTCTCACTGATGACAAGATAGAAAATAGGATTACAAGCTACTGATGAATAGCATTGGGGTTTCCCACTATAGAACACTATCAGTTGAGGAATTAATGAAGTGCAACCTTTGAGTTTACATGTACATGTTTAAATATATACTATTATTGAAAATAATATTTATAATAATTAGAAGGCAAAATAAAATTTTTGAACATTCAATTTTTAACTTAATATCAAAAGTTGCATTAGCTAAGACAAAAAAAAGTAGAGTACACGAGCATACTTACATTTATAAAGTATAAGTGCTTAATTTAGCAATACCAAATCTAGCAAATTCATGAAATGCTTAAGTTAAACAGTAAGACATCTTAAGTCACCACATTCAATTCATAAACATATATCCTTTCTGAGAAGTGAAAGTGATCTTTTTGGAGAGAATAAGTCAAGCAGTTGCAAAACAATGTATATTTTGTGTTTTAAGGCAGTGTGCTAATTCAACTTTTGCATCTTAGGGTGCACTTGACACACACAAACCTGCAATTCTACAATTGTGTTATTATTATTCTACTAATTGTACTATTATTGTCTGCTATTTTTACCTAATCCTTGTACAGTGGATTTATAACTTATTCAACTTATAATTCTTTTATTTTTCACATCATATTGTATATTTCATGATGTATTTTTATGATGTATATTTCATTGTCACTGTATACCGCATAGCATAATTAATTTTTCTATCTTATTCTAATTTCAATGCTAAACAGTATATTATATCTTGTTTTATCTTATTAATTCTGCATTTTCTACTGATCCCCTTGGACTTAATAAATTGTATTGTAATTCATCCAAAAATTCTGTACTTACTGAATATGGTAAAACTTTAAGCTCTAAAGATGCAACCGAATCAACCAAAGGTGAAATAAAAGGCTAAATCTTTCAACCATCTTTTGAAACATTAAATATTTAAAGCATACATTTTTATTAGTTTATCGGTGATCTCAAGGAATCTGTCAAGGAAATGTCCTGAGGGCATGCTTGAGTGACTCAGCCAGGTCTCCTAAGCAACCAAATTGGCAAGGTTGCTAGGGAGGGTAGAGTCACATGGGGTAACCTCCTCGTGGTCGCTATAATGTGGTTCTTGCTCTCGGTGAGGCACGTGGTGAATTGTGTGGATGCCATGGAGAATAGCGTGAAGCCTCCACATGCGATATGACTCAGCGGAACGCACTCAACAAGCCATGTGATAAAATGTGTGGATTGACGGCCTCAGAGGCAGAGGAAAATGAGATTCATCCTCCGGCACCTGTATTTTTCTCATGTTTAGCCTATGGCGTAAATACATGCCTTTTTCTTATTTTCTGTTTGCTATATTATAGAGCACTGCAGGCCAACTGAATAAATGATGCAGCTAAAATTGTGTGGGCGTGTTGGCATAGATGTCAGAGAGAGTGTGTGTGTGTGTGTGTGTGTGTGTGTGTGTGTGTGTGTGTGTGTGTGTGTGTGTGTGTGTGTGTGTGTGTGTGTGTGAAAAAACAACAGTGGCATTATGTAAATGTAGCCGCGGGGGCGTGGTCAAGCTTCTGTTAGGAGAGAGATCGGTAGGTGTGCATTCATCTGAGCTGACTAACAACTGTCTCTAATTGTAGTGAGTTGGGGAGAGTGGCATAAAAGTACCATGCCAGATCGAGAGAGAGGGAGACTGGGTCGAGAGCCTTATCGCGAAGCTGATGAGTTAATGCGAAGCTGATGAGTTATTGTGAAGCTGTAAACCAGAAAAGTGGTTAATTAAAAGTTCTCTACCTGTGTTTGAAGAATCCAGCTCCCGGGGTCCTCCTTCACAGAGTAAACAAACTGGCATTTAAAGGGATAAAATCCTGAAAATGAATAAATATTTGGTTGGTATGATCAGAACTGATGTTGGTTAAAAAATTCAGTGAAAGTGGATAATATTTTTGATATATAATATTTTAATGCCAGTTTAATGGCACAAACTTTGTTGTCGTCTAAGGTACTGTGTGTGAGGTTTTTTGTTTAAACTGACTCTCCATAAAAAAAAAATAATGCATCAAAATCAATGTTGTTGCTAATCATTGACATATCCCAGACTGTGATAATCCAACAACAACAACAACAACAAAAAATTCCCTTTAGCATTTAGAATATGGAAAATAATAATTTTTTGTGTTTTTTTTTTTTTTTATAAAAACAACAGTGGCATTATATAAAAAATGTAAAGGGTTAAAATCCTGAAAGACTATTTGGTAGTTATAATCAGGACTGATGTTAGCTAAAAAACTATTTACTCATTGAAAGTGGAAAATAATATTAATATATAATATTATAAATGGAAGTTTTTTTGATGCAGAAATTTTTGTCCTCTAAGGACCTCTGAGAAACATTTTGAAATTGATGCACAAGGGTTAACAAAATTTAAACCCTAATTCTCATTACCGTAACACACAAACACATTTCCCATTGTTTCAAGGAGAATTCTCAATACCGCGCAACACACACAGGCATTTTGTTTAATGTATTATTGTGAAAAGATGTTATACAATGATTTTAAAAATTAAACTCAGTGAAAATGATGATGAAAATGCAGTACCAAGGGAGTACTACTAGGATGTATACATTTTTTACTTAAAAGATAATGTTGCGATACTGAGCATATTAAAATTACCTTATCTTTTTGTTTTATTGCACTGTGGTTATGAGAATTTGGGGGTAAATTTATGACAATCACAATGTAAAAAAAAAATTATAATTGTAAAACAGTTAAGGATGGGAAAGGAGGAGGCGAGAACCGGCTTGACGATATAAATCATAGTTTAATGGAAAACTTAAAAGACAACACAAACACACATGACGGACATGTCCGCTAACGATCTCTCTCTCCCGCACAGCCCTCTGCAGTCGACCTTTAAACCTCACGGAGGCATAATTAGCCTAATACGGGACCGGGTGTGTAGGATCACGACCCGGCCCCGCCCTCTGCCCTGCCACAATAATCTTACTGGCACTAAAAATAGGCTTCATTTTTTTATATGCAAAACATAATTTCTTGTTTGTTTCTTTTGATTTTGACGAAAAATAAGACCAGGACATTTTCATGAGAACCCATGAGAATGGACCCCAGGTTTAACACGTGTTGTTTTCATCCATTTAACTCATCACAATCATTTCTAAAGTGTTTTCGGCGTTTCAACTCAACTCTTCATCAATAAGTACATTAAAATGAACTTATCACTGCAAGTTGTAAGTTTGGTACCACTTAGATTTTTTCCTTACGGCACACTAAAACATTTATTACTTTCACTATCGTCAGTTTTACTGAATCCTCCCTTGTTCATGTTACTCAACAAATGCATGTAACCAGTGAACTTAATATAACTAAAATGTTTCAATGTAAAAAAGAGTCTTGTCAGCTTTTCTAAATCCATTTGTGTTGAGACAACATAAATAATTTTCTTGACATTTACTGAGACTGCATTGATTTGTAGTTCCCAGTATGCTTTGCACAAAACAGTGTGGAGAGAGCAAATTATGGTAAAGTGTTATTTTATATGTTTTTTTGCAAGATACAAGGGGAGAATAATTAGAATCTTTCTGTAATGTTGAAATTTTGGGTGTTACCACTGTGTTAAAGAGTGGAGCTTGAGAATAGGCTGAGAAGGACAAATACTACACACTTTTATTTATCTTTTTCCGATTATCTATTTTTGTGCCACTCACAGCAGAGTGGTAAGTATCTAGAGTACTTTGTTGAGATTCATGCAAATGCATTTACCATGGCAACGTGAACTGTTGCTAGCCAATTGTTAACTGAAAGAATAATTAAATAAATTGAACTTATGCTTATTATCAAGTAAAACAGAAATAAATCATAAAACTAACTAATTTAAATGGTTTGCATTTACTCAGAAAGCTTCTGTCCAATTCACTTGAATTTCTTTAGTTCATACTACTGAATTGTGGCTTGTTGGAATTACTCAACACTGGAACCAATTGACAGCTTTTTTTAAGTAAATCCAACAGGTTCTCTTTTTGAGTGCAGCAATGAAACCTACATTTTCCATTTGGATTTTACCATTTTCCAACTGGTTTTAAAGTGTACCAATATTCAGGTGCATAAAAATTATGCTAGGGGTCAAATGACTATTAGAAAGAGAGGAAATCCCAAAGTAATCATTTATTACCTTACTACTATTAATATAATCTTTATGATCTTACTGGACTGCACAGATGAGATATGTATTATTCTATGATTTCATTCTTACCATTAAAAAATTTGCCACATTTTGCAACTAGACATGATGACAGCAAAAAGATGACGTAAGAGATATTAGGATTAGAGCACTCTCATTACATCAGAACTTTAGGTTGGATAGCTGGTATGTAGCTTTACTATGTAGATAGGTACATAGCTTTAGTATGTAGATGAATCACATACAATCAATGGTTCAAACACCCCATTTTTCAGTCTAAATTCCATTAAGAAAGTTCTGAACTGACATATTTCCGTGGGCGTTGTGTGAAGGATTGGAGCACTATGAAGCTATAACAAGGGTTGCTATGCAAGTAACACATTTTGATCTGTATCTCCATCTCCATTTTAAATGTTGAAAGTACACTCAGAACTGTAGTTACATTACAGATATGATTTCATGATAATTTTTTACAAGCAAGGAGGCAACCGTATACTTTCAAATGTACTTCTTCAAATGAACAAAAAAGTCACAAATTGTTTCAATGCTTGTTCACCAAGATATCCAATGCTTTGGAAACCTTATTTTAATTTTGTTTTAATGCAAAGAATGAATAAAATGCTATAAAAATATTTTGCCATCAGCTACCACATGCTGAGGGTTGGTGATAAAAGAAACTCTGAAGCAAAAAAAGATGTTAAAATAGAGCACTGGAAAAACACATTTTACACAACTCTCCAATTATTATTTTTTTAATTTAAATTATTTGTATTATTATTTGTCCCTGTTTTGTTTTTTTGAGCATCCCGACCAGCTTAAAACAGCAACACTTGCACAACCAATTGCTTGAGTTTGGGGAAAAGGTCTATTTGTGTTATTGACTACTGGCTTGAAAACAGTAATTATTATTATTATTATTATTTTTTGCAATTCCAGTTTGTGACAAGAGTTGCACAGAAAATACTCTTTACTTGGGCAAATACTGTATCAACCTGCACTGTTAATATTGTTATTTTAGCTGATTATTGGTGTTTTTAGCTATTGGTGTACTTTCAAAACCTGGCAGCAAAAGGTTTTTGCCAACCCAATCAGTCATAATATTAGTACTAGATGGTGAATTCACAAGAAATCAAGTTGACTTTTACTGCCATAGAGAAAAATAAATGAACCATCAAACAATGTTATTACAATTTTTCTATGTTTAACCCCTAATCCAAACCTAAACCTGACAATAAAGTCTAATCCCTAACCCAAACCCTAAACATAACTATGATTTTTATAGGAAAATAACTTCTATGTACCACTGAAGAAAGAAGCATATGTGATTGGTTGGTCTAAAAGTCATACTTTGTTGTTCGAGCTAAGCCGATATTACGAGTTGAAATTGTTCTTTTTTATTTTGGATATTACAAAGAAAGGCTATATGTTTGGCAAGCACCACAGATGATGTCTCTCAGACACAGAAGGTTCATGTATGTAGGCAAGAACCATTTTTTTTTTTTTATTAAGAACCATTTTTGGCTGTTTATAGAGGTCGTATCTTGAGTTACTCTGGTTCTAGAAGCTGCATTTTTATTTATTTTATTTTTTTGCCCTTGGCTTGCTCACTGGGGACCTAGAGACAATAATATTTAAGGCATAAAAAAAAAAAGTTTTTCAATTATGTCAAAATTTAAACTGCATAAAGAAGATTTTAAGACATTACAGTATCATTTTCTGTAAAACTCCTTTGAAACAGTGTGTGTTTTGGAAACACATATAAATGACAGTAAGTCGCTGACCACTAATTTCCGTGAAAAATTCTTAATAAATGCTTAATAAAGTATAGTTTGGGAAAAAGTTATTCTGTTTTTTTGTACAAGGGGCCTTTGTAACATTGTGCATCAGACCTGTAAATTCCCCATTAGTAAAGGCTCTTAAAACCCCACTACGCAGGTTATACTGATGAATGATAAGAGATGAGCAATATGACAGCTTAAATATCCCTAAACACATCAACACACATTAACAACATTTCTCAACATGGCAAACAGAATTGAGCTTTGTACTGCTGGTGAGTCTGATTTCAATTTTACTAGAGGTAGAACATTCTCTGTTAATGATCAGACTGAATTTGCAGGAAAAGCGATTAAGCAGCGTTATTGTGAAGCAAGATGTAAGATGAAGCAATGATTGTGTAGCACATCCTCTTTGAGCATCAAAAACTTGTATCAAATGATATTATTTAGGTCAGAATTTACTTTAAGCTCAATTTAAGTGAAAAACTAAAGAGAGATAGACATTTAGAGATGTTTATAGATATTTGTGATTATATATTGATGGCCATGTACAGTATGTGGCTATACATGTCAGCTTATTTTTTTAGAGATAGATTTTTACAAATTTGTACACATTTCAAGGACTTTATTTTTATCATTTATCCTGTTTTTTAGTTTTACTCCTGCTACTGTCTTTACCACAAACCAGTCTATCTGCACATATTGAATCAATGCAACACATGAAGACGTTGGGTCAAGCAGCATTGACAGAGCTGGTGGGTTTTTGAACTTCTGCTGTGAAAGCTAACTTTACATTTTTGTTCTGGTTGAGCATTATCAGGGTTGGGAGGGTTACTTTTGTAATGTATTCCACTACAGATTACAGAATACATGCTGTAAAATGTTATTTGTAATGTATTCCATTATATTACTCAAGGTCAGTAACATATTCTAAATACTTTGGATTACTTTTAGATTTTTTCACTTGTTTTGACTATAAAAACTGCCAGTACAGAAAGACAAAATACACAAAAATACATTCTCAGAAAAACCTAAATATCTTCTGCAGTGTTGTTTCTAAAACAAGATCAATTTGATTGATCTTGTTTTAAGGATTTTTAGATATTTTTACAGGAAAACAATAAAAAAATTATTATCAAGAATACGATTTTTGCCCTAATAACCAAGGTCTTACTGGAAAAAATTAAATTATGGTTGTCATATGATTATATGATCATGCCCGGTAACATGTGCATGTAAAATTGCTAGAAATAGCATTTTAGCTTAGCGTAAAGCTGACAATTTATACAAGGTTTATTTCTATTTCTTCTGCTCCAAACTTACTTCAAATATACTTTTCTGTCTGCTTGTATGAATGTAACAAATCATAAGAAAGTGTTTCACTGCTGTTCAAATGCACTTTGGATCGCATCATTTATATGTATAAATGTTTTCCATCTGAAAGGAAATGAAATATTAAATGAAACAAATGACAATAAAATGCAAAGTAATCTCTAATACATTCTGAATGTAACTGTATTCTAATTACCAATTATTTAATTTGTAACTTTAGTGGAATAGTGTTATTTATATTTTGTATTTTAAATACGTATTCCCATTACATGTATTCCGTTACTCCCCAACCCTGGCATTAGCTAATAGTGGCTTAATAAGGAACATTATAAGGGTCACAGTCGGCTGATGCTGGCTTTGGAGAACAAACAAAACAGAGTAAGTTGAATGAGTTTGTTTCTTCTTTTCAAAGGAAAACAAATCTGCATCGGCCCTGAAGAACAAGACAGAATCACACTACACCGTTGGATGCATTAGGGAGGCAAAAGAACACGACCGCCTCAACTGTACACTCATCTCTACTTTCAACTCATACTTGATGGAGTCGATTAATCTAGATGGGCTAGATGAGATACAAAAGCTACACAACAAGCTGAAAGCCATGATACAACATCTCCAGGACCTTAACAACACAATGTGCAACACAAATTTAGTGGATATCTGTGACGCTGCCTTTCAACATTATGATATTAATTATGAGAATTTAGAAAAGCTGAGAAGCATACTTGTGCTTTTTATTCAATGGATAACCAAACCTATGGAGTGATGGTATTGCTAAAACTACTGATTATGTTTTCACTATTTAATATTTAATGATTTTATTGGAAATATTTATTTTACCGCGACCCTGTACACAGGATAAGCGGTTGACGATGGATGGATGGATGGATATTTATTTTACTTATTGTTTATTTATTTAAATATTCATATAATTTTGAAGTAAATTTTATTATTGTATTTCCACATGTCAAGGAAAAAAGCAGGTGATGTTTAAATATCTTAAAGACAAAAATATCTGTACCTGTATGCTTGTTATTAAGCGATCCTATTAATTTGTACACCCTCATTGACAATGTCAAATATAGTAAAATCATGTTGAAAAAACAATATGGTAGTTGCTAAATAATGTATGGTCTTGTTCTAAATTATTACATTGAAATAACAGTAAAATATGGTACAAATGTCATTGGTTTACGGTACACTTAAAGGGGACCTATTATGCAAAATTCACTTTTACATGGTGTTTGAAAATAAATGTGTGGTGGTAGTGTGTGTACACAACCACCCTACAATGATAAAAATCCACCCAGTCCTTTATTTTTAATCTCCATTAATCATAAGCACTGTCTCAGAACAAGCCATTCGCAGATTCTGTACAAAGTGACTTCATTTTGTACTGGCCCTGCCCACGACTGTTTGTTTGTTTGTTTCGTTAAAGTGCATAGCAAACGACAATATTTGTGTGTGTGTGTGTGTGTGTGTGTGTGTGTGTGTGTGTGTGTGTTGCTCATCCATCTTTGCAAAACTGCTGCAAAAACTCTACAACAAATAAATACATTTATCAAATAACCATTCGGAAACTTACTGGTTCATTCTCAAAGTTGTTACTTCTGACAGAGTCTCTCCCTCATCAGTGTCTGACTCTGGTTTAAACATGAATTGTTTTTGCTGTCAGTCATATTGCTTATTGCTTATGGAAATCTAGTTATCTGAAGCAGAGATGTCAAAACTCTGCCCTATTCTGGATACCGGGTGGAGAGCACCAGCTCATTTGCATTTAAAGACACACTCACAAAAATAGCTCGTTTTTATTCCCAACCAAAAATTGGCCATTTCGGCATGGCATAATAAATTATCTGTAGGGCATTTTGAGCTGAAACTTCACAGACACATTCTGGGGACACCATAGATTTAAATTACATCTTGTGAAAAGGGGCAAAATAGGTGCCCTTTAAAGGGAAACCCTTGAAACCTGGCTGAGTGAAGCCATTCCGGTCAGTGCGTTATATCTGCCAGGCTTTCAGCTGTTCAGAACGGATCGCATCGCGGAGATAATGGGGAAAACAAGATGCGGTGGAACATGCTTCAATGAATGTTGGTGTACAGATGTAACAACGTTAAAGAGGATGTGCTGTCCTAATTTGAATGCGCTCTTTATTAAACGTAAGCCCTTCTACAATACTCAGACTCAGTTATTATTCTTGGGGATTTTAACAAAGCAGATCTCACACGTGAACTGCCCAAATACAAACAGCATATTACATTGCCCAACCAGAGACAAGAATATACTGGATCAATGCTACACAACAATAAAGGATGCATATCGCTCTGTCCCTAGAGCAGCTTTGGGACTCTCTGATAAATGTCTGGTTCATCTTCTTCCAAACTACAGGCAGAAATTAAAATCAACCATGCCAGTAGTAATTACTGTACAGAGATGGACCAATGAAGCAGAGCGGGAACTACAAGCCTGCTTCGATTTCACGGATTGGAGTGTTTTTGAGGCTGCAGCCACAGACCTGGATGAGCTCACAGATACAGTTACATCATATATCAGTTTCTGTGACGATATGTGCATTCCTACTAGGACTTATTTATCATTCAATAACGATAAACCATGGTTTACAGGAAAACAGCTTTGTCATGCCAAAGAGGATGCTTACAGGGGTGGGGTTAAAGTATTGTACAATCAGGCCAGAAACACACTAAATAGGGAAATCAGAGTGGCTAAAAGAAGCTACTCTGAGAAGCTCACAAACAACTCACAAATTACAGGACCTACCCTCAACCCTGTTGGTGGACCAACAACTGGCTGACGTCCTGAATATTACTACTGTAGATTTTAAAGTACAAATCTCACACCCCTTGACCCCTCTGTCAAACTCCTGAAGATTGCAGATGACACTACTGTCATCGGCCTCATCCAAGATGACGATGAGTCTGCATACATAAGGGTGGCTGAACGGATGGCTCACTGGTGCAATCATTATAACCTTGATCTGAACATGCTCAAAATGGTGGAGATGATTGTGGATTTAGGACTAACACCCCAACACTGAACCCCTCACCATTCTAAGCAGCACTGTGGCAGCAGTGGAGTCATTCAGGTTCCTGGGCACTACCATCTCACAAGAACTGAAGTGGGAGACACACATTGACTCCATTGTGAAAAAGGCCCAGCAGAGGTTGTACTTCCTTCACCAGCTGAGGAAGTTCAACCTGCCACAGGCGCTGCTGATACAGTTCTACTCAGCAGTCATTGAGTCTATCCTCTGCACTTCAGTAACTGTCTGGATTGGTTCAGCTATGAACTCAGACATCAGAAGACTACAAAGGACAGTTCAGTCTGCTGAAATTATTATTGGTTGCCCCTACCCCCCTCTCAAGAACTATACACTTCCAGAGTGAGGAAAAAGGCTGGAAAAATCACTCTGGACCCCACTCACCCAGCCCAGTACCTTTTTGATCTGTTGCCTTCTGGCTGATGCTTCAGAGCTCTGAGCACCAGAACCGTCAGGCACAGTTTTTTCCCCTCAGGCTATTCATCTCGTGAACAGTTAAAATTGCCCCATTGAGAATAATTATGAGCAATACACAGTTTAGTCTTTTTTATATTTATCCAACACATCTACCTCGTATCTTCTGCCATTTCATCACTATGTATGTGTATGAGTGTGTCTGTGTGTGTATGTATGTATGTGTATAATATTTTATTATATTTGTTTATTATTATTATCTATGTCTTGCTACTGTTTTTTGTATTGTTTTTGTATTGTTGTGCAATGGAAGCTTCTGTCACCGAGACATATTACTTGTATGTGTAAACATGGCAATAAAGCTCATTCTGATTCTGATACATTTTTTACCCGAAAACATTTACAGTCAGTTACCATTGTCTCTGATTGTATTCATGGAGACCAGAGTTATGTCGTTATTTAACATTTTTAAGCCGAAAACGCTTACTGCCAGTTACCATTGTCTCTGATTGTATTCACGGAGACCAGATGCTATCAAGTCCGGATTTACCACTGGTGTCACGATTCCCTTGTTGTCTGCCCTGTGTTTCACTTGTCTTTGTCTAAAACTACACTTCCCATGATCCCCGGCCCTCATCACTGCCAGCCCTGTGTCATTGTGCTCACCTGATTGTCGTTTGTCATCGTCATGTCTCCTGTGTATATAAACCCTGTTTGTTCTCTATTCCCTTGTTGATCGTTGATGTTTGTGGATGCTTGTTTTGCCCGTTTACCCTTTGACTGTCTTCCGTGTTTCCCATTGAATGTCTTCCATGTTTTTGTTTTATTTTCCCATTGTGGACGTTTTATTTGTTCCAGTGTTGTTTGTTTAGTTATTTTGTCAATAAAAACCAACTGCATGTAGATCCTCGCCCCTCGTCTGCCTTCACCTACTCATCGTTACTACCGGGCTGATAGGGCCGGTGCCCGGGGGCCTCCGACCTGTAGGGGGCCTCCAAGACCCCACTAACTGTGTGGCCTCATCCTTTTTTTTTCTTCCTTTTTTCTTATTTAAAATAAAATTAAAATAAAATGAATTAATGAGTGTGTTTGTGTGTAGGCCTATGTGTGTTAACCACAGACTCTGACTCCGCTTGAGACCGAAACCGAAGCAGGAGCTTCGGAAGCCGCTGAAGGCCGCAGAGACTTGGCGGTGAAGGGTAGGTTAACGTACATTACCAGTTTGACAGCCTCAAAATGTAGGTCTATCTATTACTTTTTCCCCTTATTAAAAACCCTGATAGTATTTGATTGTATAGATGCCCGGATCGGCGCCGAAGCCTTCTGAATCATCGTGCACCGATTCACCTAAATAAATATTTTTTCTGATTTCACCACCCCTCTGTCCCCGTATGATAAGTTGCTTTTTTAAATCATGTAACGTTGTGGAATTAATGTTAACTTCATTTTTATGACCAGATATGCGGTCTAGGCTTATCAGTGTATAATATGTGGTAGTCATTCTCTAGTTCAGGGTACTTTCACGTAATATTTCACATAATATTTTAAAAGTGGCCTATATCTTTCGTCTTTTTCCGTCAGTTCACTACAGAGAAGATCGTTGATTATCTGTTTCTCAGAATTTAGATAAAATTGTGATCACTGTGGGAAGCTAGTTTGATTTTGACAGACTGTACAGACATGACTATAGTTATTCTTAATTATGTTATCAGAATCAGAATCAGCTTTATTGCCAAGTATGCTTACACATACAAGGAATTTGTCTAGGTGACAGGAGCTTCCAGTCAACAACAATACAGACAATACCAAAAACAGCAGCAAGACATAGGTAATTAAAAACAAAAAAGAACACAAAATAAATAATTATACATATACGTACATACACTCACCTTCATACATACCCACATATACACACGTAGTGCAAATCTAATACAATCTGTTATATAAAGAACAAAAAACAGTATATTATGTACAGAGCAAAGTAAGTAATGGCAGAAGTGGATATGTTGGATAATATAAATTAAAATTAAAATTAAACTGTGTATTGCACATAATTATTGCTCAATGGGGCAATTTAATTGTTCATTAGATGGATGGCCTGAGGGAAAAAACTGTTCCTGTGTCTGACGGTTCTGGTGTTCAGAGCTCTGAAGTGCCGGCCATAAGGCAACAGTTCAAAAAGGTAGTGGGCAGGGTGAGTGGGGTCCAGAGTGATTTTACCAGCCTTTTTCCTCACTCTGGAAGTGTATAGTTCTTGAAGGGGGGGCAGGGGGCAACCAATAATCCTCTCAGCAGACCGAACTGTCCTTTTGTAGTCTTCTGATGTCTGATTTCGTAGCTGCACCAAACCAGACAGTTATTGAAGTGCAGAGGACAGACTCAATGACTGCTGAGTAGAACTGTTTCAGCAGCACTGGTGGCAGGTTGAACTTCCTCAGCTGGCGAAGGAAGTACAACCTCTGCTGGGCCTTTTTCACAATGATGTGTATCTCCCACTTCAGGTCCTGTGAGATGGTAGTGCCCAGGAACCTGAATGACTCCACTGCTACCACAGTGCTGTTTAGAATGGTGAGGCGGGACAATGTTGGGGTGTTCCTCCTAAAGTCCACAATCATCTCCACTGTTTTGAGCGTGTTCAGCTCCAGGTTGTTTTGACTGCACCAGAAAGCCAGCCGTTCAACCTCCTTTCTATATGCAGACTCATCATCATCTCGGATGAGGCCGATGACAGTGGTGTCATCTGCAAACTTCAGGAGCCTGACAGAGGGGTCCTTGGTGGTGCAGTCATTGGTGTACAGGGAGAAGAGTAGAGGGGAGAGCACGCATCCCTGGGGGGCACCAGTGCTGATGGTACAGGTGGTGGAAGTGAATTTTCCCTGCCTCACAAGCTGCTGCCTGTCCGTCAGAAAGCTGGTAATCCACTGACAGGTAGAGGTGGGTACAGGGAGTTGGTTTAACTTAGTCCGGAGTATATCTGGTATGATTGTGTTGAAAGCCGAGCTGAAGTCCACAAAAAGGATCCTTACGTATGTCCCCGGTCTGTCCAGATGTTGCAGGATATGATGCAAACCTATGTTGACTGCATCATCCACAGACCTGTTTGCTCGATAAGCAAATTGAAGGGGGTCCAGAAAGGGTCCAGTGATGTCCTTCAGGTGGGCCAATACCAGTCTCTCAAATGACTTCATGACCACAGATGTCAGGACGACAGGTCTGTAGTCATTAAGTCCTGTGATTTTAGGTTTCTTAGGGACGGGGATAATAACTGAGCGTTTGAAGCAGCATGGGACTTCACACTGCTCCAGTGATCTATTGAAGATCTGAGTGAAGATGGGGGCCAGTTGGTTAGCACAGGAACGAAGGCAAGCTGGTGAGATGCCATCTGGTCCTGGAGCCTTCCTTGACCTCAGGGTGTATATTCGTAGATTTTAATCTGCTTTATTGCAATAAATTCTGTTGATTTTGTTCTGTGATAGTTTCCATTTTGTCTTTTGTTTTAGAAATGTGAGTTGAAGAAAGTGGTTTTGTTTTAAACTAAAGAAACCCCCCCCAAAAAACTTTTACTGTTTCAAAAGATTAAGATGCTGTGTGAGTTTGAATGCCCAGGGGCCTCTGCTTTCGAAATCCGTGCCTGGATGCTATGTCGATATTTTTAGCTTACTGTCTGTATAATTCATAACCACACCTTTATTATGCAAAATACAGTAGGGTGATTATCATTTTGAAAACTACACTGTTAGAAATTGCTGTAAATTTACGGCAAATTTTCAACAGTATAATCCTGTTATGTTAAAAAGCAGTACATTGCCGTTTTTTTGTTTTTGTGAAATGACGTAGACAAAGTATAACAGCATTTTAAAGTATTTATTGCTCGAAGGAAACAAAACGGTACTTAACAGTATTTTTGGCTAGCCTAAAACTGCAGTGAGCACGCATGGATTTTCCATCCGTCTTCATACTGATAATAGGTGAGTTCCCTTATGTTTTGCTCGTTGTGATAGAAAAATACATTACATATCCTGCAATTGTAACTAACTCGTATTGTGGATATTGCATCTGTAAACTATTTTTTTTTTTCATTCACTCGTTTCAGTGATAAAAGCACCAAATGCGATATTGTGAGTGAAGTTGGATTCCTGACACGAATAATTCCTGATTACAGGGTGAGTTTCATCCAACATAGTTAAATTCTTCTGCAAAGCCTTCAAACACTGTTGCATTTATATTACATCGATGTCTCTGTGGCGCGCTAAAATGATTGGTGTTGTTGGCTAAAACCATGCATGCAGCTTGCTTTTCATAATTCGCGAAACCTCCCAACGTTAGACAAAACCTTAATTTCGGGGTCGTTGTGCTTTCAAATGTGGGTAAACTTGTTGTAATCATATCTCTTTTGTGAGGGTGATTTATTTTTTGTACTAGTAGCCTAGTGTTTGTATTGTTACTTTAATGGTGGCTTTATTTTTGCATCGATCCAAGTTGTTTGATATAAGTTAAGTGATAGAATAATTCATATTCAAAGTTTCGTTATAGCTGTTGCAATGTCACTTTGCCCAGCACGTAATTTTTATGGATATTTTATTTTGGTGGAGATTCTTTGCTGAGATTTTTTTCATGCCCAAGGACTGTCCAGTTTGACTTGTCAGCATGTTTCCATGTCAGTTCTGTGGACATCTATGTTGTACTACAGTGGCCTATGTGAAGCACATGAGGATTCATAGCAATATCCCTAACTTGCTTCTTCATTGTTGCATCCAAGCCTGCAACAGGAAGTTCACAAAATTAGCAGCTTTGAAATCACATCTTTACAGACATCACAGGGAGTGTGTGGTGGTGCCTAGATCACATATGTGCCCTGCAGTAGACCTTGCATGCCATGTTGACTTGTGTAGTGCCAAATGTGATACACTGACTCAGTTTTATTCCCATCTTAAAGTGCACATTAAAGAGGGACGAACAGTGGCATGCCCCTTTAAGCAGTGTGATGCATTATTTACAGTAATATCTACATTTACCTCTCACCTGTCAAGAAAACATAAAAATTCAACTGAGGTAAATCTAACTGAATCCATTGTTACCACAGCACATGTGACTGAAGCTGAAAGCTTTCAAAATATTGACAGTGATATGATAACCGACGAACATATTGATGTAGTTGGAAACAGAGAGCATTTGGAGGTTAGTCCAGAAAATATTGATGAGAAATTATTTTTGAAGAATCTTGCTCTGTTTTATCTGAAATTACAGGCAATGTTACTGCTTCCATCTTCAGTCATTCAGACTATAATTGAAGATATGCAGTCAGTTTATGATGTCAACCAGTCACACTTACATTTCAAACTAAACGAGAAGTTGGTTACACTTGGGGTTCCAGAGGCTTCCATTAATAATGTAATGGACAGTCTGAAAGCAGACAATCTCTTACAAGCCTGTAATAGCCACACACTAAAAACAGACCAGCGCAGAAAAACTGTGTTCAAGAACAGGTTTAATTATGTTGAACCTATGCCCATTTGTCTAGGACATAATGAAGCTGGCAAGGAGTGTTTTGTACAATATATCCCAGTAAAACAGACAATTGAGGCACTTTTTCACTGTGAGTCTGTGTGGAAACAGTACAGAGAAGTACACAACCGTATCCAGTTGAAGGATATTTTTGAAGATGTGTGGGATGGTGAAATCATCACAGAAAACTTGGCCCAGACAAAGAGGTCCTCTTTAGGCTTGATACTTTATCAAGATTCATTTGAAGTTGTGAACCCATTGGGGTCAGGAAAGAAAAAACACAAAATACTGGCTATGTATCTCACACTTGCAGACATACTGCCACACAACCGCTCAAGTACTGACCAGATGCAACTTGTTTTTTTGTGTAGAGAACAAGATTTCAAGTATTTTGGTCAGGAATTGGTAATGGGATTCTTGATGAAAGACCTTCAAGACATTGAGACCAATGGCATAGTGTTACCTGATGGAGAGGTATGCAAAGGAATCTTACGAGCCATTGCTGGAGACAACCTGGGCTCACACAATATCAGAGGTTTTCTTGAAAATTTCAGTGGCAGTAAGTACTTCTGTCGACACTGTGAAATTCACAAAGATGCATTTCAAGCAGATCCTCTGTCCAGAGCCAACACTCGGACACCAGAGTCATACAAAGAGCATGTTCAAAACCTTGCGGTACATTCCACTCATAGTGGAGGTATCAAATTTAACTCCTTATTCAACAGCCTGTCTATGTTTCATGTGTGTCAGCCTGGGTTGCCTCCTTGTCTTGGGCATGATTTGTTTGAAGGCATTGTTGCTTCTGACCTTGCATTGTGCATCAACCATCTTGTCACTGTTGACAAACAGTTTACTTACATTGAACTGAATCGAAGAATCGATCAGTTCAGATATTTAGGTAACGATGCAAATGACAAACCTTGTGAGGTAAGGCCAGGAAGTGATAGACTGTGTGGCCACGCTGTGCAGAACTGGTGTTTACTCAGACTGTTACCAGTGTTGATTGGAGAGAAGATTACATCTCCTGCTGAAAATGAGATATGGCAAATGGTGTTACAGCTAAGAGACATTGTGGCATTGATTTGTGCACCAGCCATTTCCGCTGACCAGATAGGCTATTTAAGAGTCCTTATTGAGGAATACTTGCATTCCAGAAAACAAGCCTTTCCCCATCATCAGCTTAAACCTAAGCATCATTACATGAGCCATTACCCAGAGCTCATCATTCAGTTCGGGCCACTTATTCGTTTGTGGACTCTGCGGTTCGAAAGCAAGCACACATACTTCAAACAGTGTGCAAGAAAACTGCATAACTTTAAAAATGTGTTCTCAAGCCTTGCAGAGAGACACCAGCTTCTTCAAGCATATCTTAGCGCTGGCAGTCTCTTCCCACCAGTGATTGTAGTAGAAAAGGCATCTGCGTTTTTTTCCAAGTGACACCATGGCATCAGGGAATCGGTGGCAAATTATGATTTTGGACCTGAAAATACCTTGATTGCTCATGAAGCAACTGTAAAAGGAACCAAATACAAAAAAAACATGTATGTTGTTATAAGTAAGGATGAGGATGGGCTTGAAGTTGGTAAGATTATAATGATACTCGCCCACAAAAATTCAGCAGTTTACTTCATCACTGAAAAGTGTAAGGCTTTGTATATGCATGATGTAGGTGTTCACTGTGTCACACCAATCAATAACTGTTACTGCTGTGTTAATCAGGAGGACCTTCTTGATTATTACCCTCTACCTCTGTGTTCAATTGGTGCCATGGAACTAATTGTTCTTCACCATTCTTTTCCCTTATTGTAGTACTATGAGTACTCTGAATGAAGACCTGAGGGGCATCATACTCAGAGCATTGCCAAAAATTTCCAAAGGCACTCAAGATGCATTGACAGATAAACTATTAAGCTCCAGACTTGAATCTACACAAGACCTGAAGTATGTCACTCAAGAAGATATTTCTGAGCTACTGCCGGCCATTCAACAACGGAAGCTTCTGGAAGCCTTTAAAAATGGTAATGTTGATCGGAAATGTTACAGTATCTGTTTTGCAATATACTGTTAATTCTTAAATAGTAGTTCTGACCAGCCTTTTTATCAGAGCTTCTTGTAAAAGTCCCATGTATTTTTTTTCTCCTTTTTTAGAGACAGAGGTGGTTACTTTGGACTTTCAAATACTCCCTCCCACTACCCCAGCAGGCAGCAGTGCTTCAGAACATCCATGCTCCAGTCAATCAAGTGCACTCTCACCCTCAAATCCAGAATCCAGCAGCTCTGAAGACTGTGGCCCATGCTCACTTATCAAAAAAACATGGCCAGAGACATTCCAGGTGCCATGGACCCTCATGCCTGTGGACATTCGTTCAACAGTTGCTGATGGCAAGAGACCTTCACCGGCAGCACGGCGACAGATGGTCAGAGTTTTGGCAGATGAGATGAGGAAGCAAGAGCTAAACCCAACACTTTCACAATGTGCCACTGTGTGCCAAAACATCATCCGCCAGTATCCTCAAAGTTTTGCTGATCTACGGGACAATGGTCAGCTACTAGGAAATGGTTATACCTCACTCTTAATTCAAATTAAAAACAGGATTGAAAATCTGAACCGCTCCAGTAGCTTTCGTCAACATCTGGCGATGGACTAAAGAGAGGGCCTACTGATACATATGGTTGTACCAGATTCCAGCCAAATCTCCCACCAGAGGAGACAGATGAAACTATAGAGCAGAAACGTCAGTGGATGGAGGAGATATACCGTTGAGATGGTATAAATGGGGGCGAAAGCGCAGAGGTAAAACAACTATTGGAAACGACCTTCTGCCTACAGCGGTAGCAAATAAATGTGCTACCAACACCAGCCATTGCAGATTTAAGAAAGAAATGGCCATTCCTTTTTACTCAGAAAGGACTATATGGTCATTTTGAGCAACTCACTGACATCAAAGTGCTGCGTGCACTTGAGCTTTCCATGGAGGAGTGTGGCAGAGCCATCATAGAGTTCTTCAGGAACAAACCCACTAATACAGATGTCCGGGCAGTCCTTTCACAGCATCCAAACCTTGAGCTATCCTTCTGTGTTATTCAGCTTCTCATGGCTCACTTCACTGAGAGCCTGGATGGGTTGATCCTTCTTGCAGACGTAAGTTATTATTTCTTTTTATTTATTTACTACGCTATGATTGTCCTGACAAGCAAAATGGATGATCTTTCATATAGGGATAGGTCGCCCAAAAATGAACATTTTGTCATCATTTATTCACACTCAAGTTGTTCCAAACCTGTATGAGTTTCTTTCTTCTGTTGAACACAAAAGAAGATATTTTTAAGAATGTCAGTAATCAAACAGAACACCATAGATGATATTTTAAAGAATGTTGGTGACCAAACATTTGATGGCACACAACGACTTCCATAGTAGTTCGTCGAAGTCAATGGGTGCCGTCAACTGTTTGATTACTGACATTCTTCAAAATATCATCTTTTGTGTTCAACAGAAGAAAGAAACTCATACAGGTTTGGAACAACTCGAGTGTGAATAAATGATGACAAAATGTTCATTTTTGGGTGAACTGTCCCTTTAATTTATAAGGTAAAATACATACAAGGCATTGTTGTTTGTTTGTTGATGTTGTCTAGGAGTCCATTGAGTTGTTCTCATTTCCACATCATTGTAACTGTAATAGGCACCTGCCACAGCTGCTGATGTGGAAAAGATGCTCACACTACCTGCAGCTCCTCGACTCGTACTCCTTGGTGTGTATAGTAGAATCTTTTCTTTTTCTTTGTATGATTACTGTACATTAACAAGCTGTGTGTTTTTTCAAAATGTTTAAGGGTTTGTTCATCCAATTCAGTCATTATTTACTCACCTTGGTGTGCGCCATATGCCCTTCTTTATTTTTCAGACTAAAAAAGGAGAATTTTTTTTTAAAAATTGCCTGCGCTCATCCACAAAGTGGCAGTGATTAGCAACCAGCATCAAGCTTTAAAAAAAAAAAATAAAAAATAAAATAAAAGTGTTCAGGGGTACATGATAGGGTTTGGTTAAAAACAAACCAAATTGTAATTTATTATTTAATGCAAATCCTGATCTTGGCCTTTGGTGGTTTGTGTTCGACTGCAATATCATAAGACTCTTTTAGTGCCACAGTTCGTTCTGACTCACCCAGAAAAACACACAAGTTCACTGATAAGAAATCATGATTAATGAATCAACATGACATACCACATCTAGAAATCTCCCAAAAATGTATCTATGAACTTTGAGGTGAGCATTTCTGGACTGTAAATCTAGCTGTTAGATAACAGTCAGAATGATAGTTTATAGATGTGAATGCCACAACTTGTTTTTGCAACTAACACAACAGATATATTCTATAAGGAGAAAAAAGTGCATGGATTGTGTATTGTGTAATTAATGTTATTAATTGTTATTAATCTTGATTTCACACAACTTCTGTGCTTTTCCTTGGTGATGGAGTGAACTGTGATGCTATAGAGTCTCGTGTGGTGTAAATTTAAAGTACATTTTTGTTTGTTTTTTCGGTTTGTATACCTCCAGAACACTTGGAATATATGACACAAGTCACACGGGATCATTCTGGGACACTTTTGCTTCTTTATTTAAAAGCTAGATGCTGGTCACTATTCACTGCCATTACATGGAAGAGTCCGAGTAGGTCAATTTTGTTTTATTTTGTGATCTGAAAAAGAACCTATGGCCTTAGAACAATACCAGGGTGAGTAATTAATGACTTAATTTTCACTTAAAGGGATAGTTTACACACACACAAAAAATTATGTCATGTTCTTGCCCATTGTTGTTTCAAACCCTTAAGCTTTTAGCTTATATTTTTTATGAACTCTGAGGTTTTTCTGTCCCTCCCTTCAAAGTCCATGTAACCAACATTTTGAAGATCCAAAAAGATCATACATGCATTGCAAAACTAATGCATGAATCGAGCATTTTAAAGTCCATTCTAAAGTCCACACAATAAGGCTTTTATTCACATATAAACACTGATCAATACATATACATAGAGAACTTTAAACACGAGAGCTGTATGAGAACCAATATTTTCACGTGTCAGGAAAGCATGTCTGAGTTTCTGTTTAACATGGACTTATGTGGACTTGCAATGAATGGAAAACAATTATTAAATGATATTAAAAATATCTTTGTCTAAAGATAAATTAAAGTTTGATGGAACAACATGAGGGTGAGTAATTGATGATATGATTTTCTTTTTTGGTTGAACTAACTCATTAAAAATGTTGAGAACATAATTTCACAATACACGATATATACACATTTTGACTTAAATGTCTGCTCAGACCAGTCCATGATCAACACGTTGAAACTTATTTCTTATGTTAAAAGAACAAGGCTCTGTGAATGATTTCAATTTCCCTTGCTTTTATTTGCAATCTGGTGGTGGCAGATTAATGTTCTTATGTCAGTCCTGACTTGAGTTTTTCATTTTAAAGTTTCAGGTGAAACAGGAAGCTGTATTCAGCACTGGATGATCAGCGTTGAGGGGCAAGTCATTTGTGAGGGCATCCAGCCGGCTTTTCTTTCTGTGCTTTCTGCATTTTTTTCTACGTTCTACAATCTCAATCTTCAATACCAAGCTGAGGCAGCATGCACACTGGAATTCATTCAAAGGTTAGGCATATTGTTTCAAAGCAGGTTTACATAAAATGAATGTTTCATTGATACAATGTAATTTGGCCCTAACGTACAGGGAATCTAGCATCAAATAAAGACATTTTCTTTTAACTATTTGGGCCCCAGTGAGCAGACATAGATGACTATGTCAAGGAAATAAAAAGGGCATCGGTGGTGAGGTGTTGGTGAAAACCTTGAAAGGAAGCACACTCATCTTTGACACCAAAATGATGATCATGTGAATTTGTTACAATTTATCAAACATTGCTAAAATAGCATATAAGATGTGTTATGTGAAAGCTTGAATAAAGAGATATCTTTAATCTAGATTAAATCACGTCCTTTACCCCCAAAAGATTGTTAAGAAAGCTCTTCTTTCCTGACAAAGTAAAAGGAAGTTTTCTCAATACAAGAATAGTCAAGAATATAGCAAATATCTTTGTGAGTAAACTAATTCTGAACAAACACATTTGTTTTTCAGGCGGTTCATCGGGATAAATCCAGAAAAAGGCACCAAGGCTGGAGGAGTCATTTCAAAGCGGACGGGGAAGGTCGCCCAGAAAAAAAAAACAGTGAACCCTCGAGTCTCCAGTCTGCTTAAAAAATTGATGGATTTTGAGTGGGACTTTATATAAGTATTTTACACACACACACACACACGTTCTCTTGCATCCTTATTTTTTGAAGGTATTCACTTAAAATCAGGTGAATAGAGTCATTCACTATGTTTGTGTCCAGAGTTCATTTTTTGGACAGTATATTTATTAGTAATTTGTTTAAGACTTGTTAAAGTAATTGAGAATCTGATTTGGGGAACATCTTGTTTATGTTTGTTGTGACTTCTAACACTTAAAGAGCTGAAATTTTTGTTATTTCCTTAAATGTCCTTTATGCTACTTTCCCCAAAGAATTTCACAAGTTTAATAAAAAATATTCATGTTTTGAAGCAATACTACAAGCTGCTTTTCTTCTGTTACATTTTTAATTCACTATTTCACTTTTGCATTTATTCATTGTATTAAAACATGGTATTTTATAGCAAGACCGCTACAGCGAAATTTATTAAACCACAAGGTTTAGAAAATAATCTATAAAAACACAGTGGGAAAATTTGTCCTTTTTGCTAGCTGTCCATTACACAGTAGATTACACAATACCATGTAGTATATTTGTGTTGTAGTTTACACTAATTTCACTATGAAGAAGAGCATATAAGCATCCACTAACTGCCAATGCTTTTCTCAGAATATTACTGTAAAATGTAGAAACAGCTTTATGCTGTATTTGCAAAAACAGTAGCCAACTGTAAATTTCACCAACAGTAAGACACTGTTAATTTAACAGTAACTTGCTGGCAACCGTGCTGCCAGTTAATTACTGTTTTTTAATAAACGGTAGCCAGCTGTAAATTTCACTAACAGTAAAACACTGTTAATTTAACAGTAACTTGCTGGCAACCATGCTGCCAGTTCTTTACTGGCAGGAAAATTTTTAACAGTGTATGTACATAAATTCTATGAACATAAGAGAGTTGTACTAAAAGTGGAATGTTTACTTGCAAAGGCCAGCACATCTGCACAACATATCAGTACCATGAGGGATGTTGGTTGCCAGCCTGACTCACCACAGCACAGTGTAGTGTCGGTATACAGCTATCAGTGAGGACAACACTTAAGGCACACAACAGGAGTACAGGTTTGTGGATGGTTTAATCAACTTTCATATACACACTAGCTATAATGTATTTGCTGTTGTACAAACTTTTCTTAATATATGTGAATTGTATTTTTTCGCTTGCAGAACACATTTAAACAAACAGGCTCCATTCCAGGATGGTCCACCATACATGAGGGAGTCTCCTCAAGCTGTTGTATCTGTCTTCTAAACTTTATTATAATAATGTTAGGCAATTGTAGGCAATGGTATGTCATAAATTAAATCTGATTACAGAAAATATAATTGATTCAAGAAAATAATACCTGTTTGAGCACCTGTACAACAATTTCTAAATGCCGCATGATGCAAGACACCCCCAAAAATGTCATGTCTCATTATTGCGCATAGCTAACGTCATTATAGTATATTTTTTGTGTTGCTCATCCATCGTTGCAAAATGGCTGAAAAAACCTGACAACAATTAGATAAATTAATCAATTAACCATTCAGAAACAACCTGGTTTACTCTCACAGTTGTGACTTCTGCCGGAGTCTCTCCTTCATCAGTGTCCGACTTATGTTCATACTGTATATGGCTGAACTCCGGTATTTAAACCGTCAGTCATATTATTTCTGATTTGTTGTTGCTGTATCCGAAGCACGAGATGTAAAGACACAGCCCTCTTCCTGAAAGGGGCGGGGAGCAGCAGCTCTTTTGCACTTAACGAGACACACACGAAAACAACATGTTTTTGATTCCAGCCAAAAAGAGGCATTTACAACATGGAATAATAAATGATCCGTGGGGTATTTTGAGCTGAAACTTCACAGACACATTCTGGGGACACCTGAGACTTATATTACATCTTATAAAAATGGGCATAATAGGTCTCCTTTAATACAGTATCATAGGTATCCCTTAACACAGCATCAGCTTAAAAGTTAGGCTTTCTTGTTTTGTTTTTTATTATTGGACTCTCTACTAGGTGTTACAAAGATTTCCTCTATAATGAGTAAATTTCTACTATGAGTTAATTTACTATTTATCATTTATGAGACGTATGGGCTACCACAAGTGCTCTGGAATCAAGTGGTCAATTTCCATCCTAGGAAATGTCTTTGTTGTTGCAAATCAAATTTCAATTGTGAATTGCTAATCATAATGAAATTCAAGCTGAAAGGTGACTATTGGCCATAAAGTTGCACTATTATACAGTGCTGTGAAAAAGTATTTGCCCACATCCTGATTTCTTGTTTTTGTGTATATCTCATACTAAATTGCTTCAAACATTCTAACAAAATCTAACATGAAACAAAGGCAAACACAAAATACAATTTTTAAATGATAAAGAAGAAGAATTGATTGTTATCCAGTACAAACTGGGTATGAAAAAGTAATTGCCCCTTAGTTACTAAATCCCCAAATCTATGAAACTGCATTCATAATGGGGTTCAGCTGGACTAGACACACCTAGGCCTGATTACTGCCAGCCCTGTTCAATCAAATCAACACCTAAATAGAACTTTTTCTTTTTCAGCAGAATCAAGTTGCCGATCGAGTAGTGACAATACATTCCAAAGTCCCCTTTGAGACTCTGTACTGGTTGCACTAACAGGAAGTTGAGCAGATCATTTGGCGTATTTGATGGGGGCGAACGCAGCGTAGTCAATAATGACAAAATATCTGAAAAATCGAGACACTAGTTAGTATTGATGAATCAGTTGAGGAGGATGATCAAATGGATGTTGGTAGGATAGAGGGAAACAGAGATACGAAGGAAGATGCAGGATCAAAGAAAAGAAATCAAAATCAACAGGAGAGGGAAGTAAGAAGTTCTGGGGAGAGTGGACATTTTTATGAGTTGAAGGTAATACTGAAATTCAAAGAGGAAAGTGGATTACAAAAGGTAAGTCCAATTGCATTAATGAAAGAGTTGAGGAAAGTAGTTGGAGAGATTAAGCTTGCTAGAGTGTTAAAGAATGGAGATTTACTGGTAGTATGTAACAATGAAGAACAAAAAAGCAAAGTAATGGAAATCAATGAAATCTGTAAACAGGAAGTGGTGAGTTGCAAACTTGTAGGTCAGAGGCAGTGGGTAAGTGGAGTTATATCTGTGTGCAATTAGGAGTCTCTATGGAACAGCTTAAAAATAGCATAAATGGAGGGCATATAGTTGGTGCCAGATGATTGTTTATGAATAGAGAAGGGAATAGTATATAGAGTATCTCAGTAGAGCTTAGATTTGATGGGGGGGGTTATGATTATGGAAAATGTGAAGGAGCTGGGCTTAAATGTTGTAACTGTGGAGGAGAACATAGTGTTGCGTCTGGGGGATGTGAGGTGAGGAAGAGAGCTATTGAAGTGCAGAACGAGAGAGAGATAACAACTTATATATGCAGAAGCAGTTAAAATGGTTGATGCAAAGAATACAGAGAAAGTTAAAGACAGAGACATGCAAATGGAGGGAAGGAATGAGTTCAGTTCAGAGATGGAGGGTAGGAACACAGAGGATACGATGATTGTGAATAAAGTACATTTCTTGCTGTTCATAGCTGTAGTAATTAATTGTACTGCGCAAACAGAAAAGAAGACAATTAAGATTAAAATTATAGTCAGGGCAGCAGAGAGATTCTTAGGAGTAGAAGGTATATCATGGGTAATGGTTAGGGATGGGCTGGTGAATGAGACACAGTCGAGTCAGGAAGCTTGGTTTGGATAGGAGTGATGATTTTAATATTACAATGGAATGCGAGAAGTCTTGTGGCTAATGGATTGGAATTTAAAAGTATTATTAATGAGATGGAAATTAAGCCTGATCTGATATGTATACAAGAGATGTGGCTTAAACCCAAATTGGATTTTGTTATAAAAGGTTATGTGAGTGAGAGAAGAGATCATGGGGAGGGTAATGGGGGAGGGTGTATTTTTCTGATCAAGGAAGGTCTAAATTATATAATATTAGGTAAAGGTATAACAAAAGAGTATGTGGTAGTGGAGGTGTGGGTGAATGGATTAAACTATGTGTGTATATAATGTGTGTATATAATGTGTTTATAATCCTTGTAAGAAATTAACGTTGAATGATTTAGAACAGATAGAGGGCCAAAATGGAGATTGGGTGAATTGGTGCGAAGACTTCAATGCACATAGTACGTTATGGGGAGGTTTAGTGACAGATGGTAATGGTCAGGTGGTGGAAGATCTGATGGAAATTAAGAATTTGGTGTGTTTGAATGATGGAGATTACACAGGGTAAATGTGGATACAGGGAAAGAATCTGTTTTAGATTTAACATTGACATCTTATTCAATTGGAAGGAGTACTGAATGGGAAATAATGTGACAAGACACTATAGGAAGTGATCACTATCCTATATTAACAACAGTGCAAGTAAATGCAGGAAGAAGTGATGTGAATCAGGGAAATATGGGTAAATGGAGGTATGATAAAGCGAGTTGGAAAGAATTTATGAGTTTGAGTGAGGAGGGATTAAAGAACATTATAATAGAAATGGATAGATCGATAGAGATGATCAGTAGAGAAATAGTACAAGCAATTCAAACAGCAGCAAATAAATATATACCAAAAAGTAAAGAAATATTAAGATAGTTCCTGGTGGAATGAAGAGTGTGCATGTGCCATAAGAAGAACATTTAGGAAAGCCAAGAAGGTGTATTGGATGGCATACTGTAGTGAAATAGGTAAAAATACATCAGTAGAGGTGGTGTGGGGTATGATTTAAGAAAATAAGAGAGGATGAGTTGAAAGAATATCCAGGTTTAATGGGGAAAAAAAGAGACTGTTAATCGTCTGTTGGATGCCTCATTCTCTATGAGTGAATTAAAGAGGGCAGTGAGAAGAATAAAACAAACTACTTCAGGTTTGGACAGAGTTAGTTATTGTATGATGAAGTATTTAAGTGAAGTTTCTATAAAGGTGATTTTATCATTTTATAATAGAATATGGAAAGAAGGTATACTTCCTCAAAGTTAGAAGGAAGCATTAATTATACCCATTAAAAAGCCAGGGAAAGACCCAAGTAATCCCATAAATTAGCGTCCAATAGCTCTTACCTCTCTTTTATGCAAGGTAATGGAGAGAATGATAATTGATAGATTGACTTATCATTTGGAAAAAGGAAGCTGTTTTTCTCCTTATCAAAGTGGATTTAGGTGTGGAAGAGGGACTTTGGATCCAATAGTATCTTTAGAATCTGATATAAGGAAGGGATTTATAAATAAGGAAATTGCCATCGCTGTTTTCTTTTATATAGAAAAGGCGTATATGTTGTGGAAGGAGGGATTATTAATAAAGCTTGGTAAGATTAATATAATAGGAAGAATTTATAATTGGGTTAAAGAGTTTTTAATCGGGAGGAGAATTAGGGTGAAGGTTGGCGGTTTATATCCTCTAGTGGTGTGATTGGTAATGGAACACCCCAGGGCAGTGTAATAAGTCCACTTTTATTTATCATCATGATTAATGATGTTTTCTCAAGAATACATACATGTATGGGGAAATCATTGTTTGCTGATGATGGGGCACTATGGTTTAAAGGAAGAATATAGAATATAATATAAAGAAAATGCAATGTGCATTAAATGAAGTAGAAAAGTGGTCAGGATAATGGATTCAAGTTTTCAGTGGAAAAGACAAAAATATATATATTTTTTTACAAATATGAAGAGGAAGGTGGATGTTAAATTAAAATGATATAAACAAGCACTGGAAAGTGTTAATATAATAAGATTTCTAGGAGTATGGTTTGATAGTAGATTAACCTGGAGAGAACATATAGAAAAGGTGGTGGGAAGATGTAAGCAAGTAGTGAATGTAATGAGGTGTATTTTAGGACAGGAATGGGGTGGAGATAGGTTGGCTTTAAAAAACTATATATAAATCTAAGATAAGATCTATGTTGGATTATGGTTGCATAGTGTATGGTTCTGCAAATAAATCTAATTTAATTAAATTGGACAGAATTCAGTCTCAAGCCCTAAGAATTTGTTGTGGAGCATATTTTACTTCTCCAGTCTCAGCTCTTCAAGTAGAGATGGGTGAAATGCCTCTGCATATAAGACAGCAATTAATGGCATCTTATTGGGTAAATAAGAGGTCAGAGTGGGAATCCCCCTACAAAAAAGGTACTGATGCCTAGTTGGGAATATGAGAAGAAATAGTGTAATATTTTTGGATGGAGTGTGGGGAAATTAGTAAAAGGAATGAGACTGGAAGAATTCAGATATGCTCCAATAATTCCTTTATCTCCAGAGCCACTGTGGGTTATGCCCCAACTAGAAGCTGATTTTAAATTATTAGAAAGAAGGCAAGAGGAAGGTCCATATGAAGCTGAGGTATATGATGTAAGGCAGTATGTGGGGTCAAGATATGGGGATTATATGCACATTTATATAGATGCTTCGAAAGACCCCAAAACAGGTCATGTGGGTGATGCATTCATAATACCAAAGTTAAAAGTGTATAAAAATAACAGGATATCAGATTACCTATTAGTGTATACTGGAGAGATGTTTGCAATAATTATGGCAATAAGGAGGATTAGTGAAGTTAAAATATCTAAAGGAATAACATGCTCAGATTCTAGTTCAGCTCTAATAAGTCTGAATGAGCAGAAGTCAGAAACGAGACAAGATATGTTAATAAAGATTTCTCAAGAATTCTATTCTCTTCACCAAAATAGTATAAAGGTACAGTTTTTGTGGGTAACGGCTCATATTGGGGTGAGAAGTAATGAAGAGGCTGATGAGAGAGAGATAGTGGATATCCAGATTCCTTTTAGTAGGTCAGAAATAAAGTCAATAATCAAAAAAATTGGGACACTGACACAAAAGGTAGAAATTTGTATGGTATAAAGTCAGTAGTGGGTAAGTTTCAGGTGGGAGCAGATTTGAGGAGAACATAATTTCAAGACTAAGATTGGGGCACACAAGATTGAACATGCACTTAGTAGGCAAACATCCAACGGGTCTATGTGAGATATGTGGTGTTAATGAAACAGTTGAACATGTTTTAATGCACTGTAGGAAATATACTGTTGAAAGGAATGAGTGGAAGGATGAACTAGTAAATAAGGGTGAGCAGTTTACAATTAAAAATGTATTAAATCTTGGTAGAAACATAACTCCATTATTGTTACAGTATTTGGGAAGTACATGGAACAGTAGTGAGCCTTCTCAGAAGCGGCCCACATTCCAAATTTCCTCCAAGAGCACAGCGACGACTCATCCAGAATGTCACAAAAAAGCAAAGGACAACATCAAAGGAACTGCAGGCCTCTCTCGCATCAATAAAGGTCACTGTTCATGACTCCACTATCAGAAAGACATTGCCCAAAAATGCCATCCATGGAAGAGTGGTGAGGCGAAAACCACTGCTAACCCAGAAGAACATTAAGGCTCATCTGAATTTTGCCAAAACATACCCTGATGACCCTCATACCTTTTTGGGAGAATGTTCTGTGGACTGATGATTCGAAAGTGGAACTGTTTGGAAGACAGGGAAGAGTGGGCCAAAATTCCACCACAGCATTGTGAAAGACTGATCTCCAATTATCGGAAGCGTTTGGTTGCAGTTGTTGCTGCTAAAGGTGGCACAACCAGTTATTAAGTTTAAGGGGGCAGTTAGTTTTTCACATGAGTGGTATAGGTGTTGGATAACTTTTGCTTCAGTAAACAAATATATATATTTGAAAACTGTATTTTGTGTTTACTCTGGTTGCCTTTGTTTTACTTTGTTATATCTTGTTTGAAGATATAAAACAATTTAGTATGAGGCAAATACGTCTTCACAAACCATATATATATATACACATTTACATGTATGTAAATTTTACATGTATGTTTATAATGCTGTGGAAATTACTTTGTAATTTACTTTCTCGTTACTTGGTTCCGCGGCTGTTTCTAGGCATGGGTGAGTCTTGCCCACCCAATCAAATATTTGGGAAACAGTTTTAAAAAAAATCAATAAATCCCAATTTGTGCATTTGGTTTAAAGCAATATGGGGGCGGGCTGTGTGTTGCAAACATTGAGTGTGGGATAAAGACTGCCCAACCAATCACAAAACAGCACCAGAAACGTGTAGTGTTTTTCTATTTTTGTCATTGGCTGTAAGCAATGACACATTCAAGAAGCGGCTGCTGCAACCTAGAGAGTCCGAGACGTTACATGAGCTAAAATGCCAATAAGAGATTTTTTTGAGGAATATGTAGGTTTTTAGTGCCCGTATAGGTTGGTGCTCTCTCAGTGTGCAGTGACCATGTGGCTGCTGTTAATGTATCACAGGCTCATTCTTATCAAATATCTCTCTCCACATCAGCTACCCAAAAATCGCACTGCGAGAGTTCGTGAAGTTTTGGACATGAATTATAAAGTAGAGATCTGTGCGGGATGGTTTTTTTCAGACCCGCTACAGAGAGATTTTGTCACGCTCCCACAAAAATTTATGTAATATTTTGTCCCGCTCCGCCTGCAACTTTTTGTCCCGCGAATTTGGTTCGAAAACTGGTTGAGAGAGAGAGAACGTTTTGTTAACACTATTGGGTCTTATGATCTTGACTATTGCACCATGTTACGCCAATTAAAGACATTCAATTATTAGTCTGAGTAACCCATCCCAAATGCCCACCTATGATATCCCTCAGCCCGCCCTAGCAAAGCTGTCAGTAGCCAGGCCTGCTTGGTTCGCTGAAAGGAGGGAATGAGATGCTGCATCAGTAGCTAACACTGTGGGAATTACTCTTAGGAGTGACTATTTCTGAAGCCGTGTGGAATTCTGCCAATCTCATTGGCAGATGGCAATTGGTGATCTGCCTCTAATGAATGCATCATCCTGGACATATAGACCAGATTACAGCACCATTTCATTGGAATATTTTGACTGAATTGAGGAGCCATCTCTCAGTCCCTAAATGACATCAACAACTCAGTGAGAACGCCTTTACTTGGAGATGGCCAAACCTTTTGGTCGGCCACCAAAGCCGACAAAAAGTTGATCTGACAGCCTGAATTGACTCATCTGGTCAATATACTGTATATGCACATTGCCCTCACAGGACAAAGCACATGCCACATGTAAACTTCGTCTGACTCAGAGGAGGAGAGAATGCCTACAAGGGGACAACATGAGCCTTGAAAGGAGTGGCCATTACTTTGGGATCATATGCTTCCATGTGCTTGAGGATGGCCTTCGACAAGCCTGGTCCAAACTCTAAGCAAGAGTCTTTGACCGACAGGGCCTGAAGGTCACCAACACATCTGATTAAAGGCCAAAGCGAGTAGCAACACAGTTTTCAAAGAGGGTATGTGTCAGCTAACTGCATCTAACAGCTCAAACAGGAATTTTAAAGAGCATCAAAGCTTATTTAACACCAGCACTAAGTCCCAGACTGGGGCAATAGAGGGGTGAGAGGGCCTCAGCTATCTAGCTCCTCACTACAAATTACTTTCCAAAGGGTTGCACTCTAACACTTTTGCAAAAAGTGGAGCACATCATGCACAGGGCAATGCGTTGGGTTCTTGTCTTTGCATCTGACCACTTGGCCGAGCACAACATTTTAATTTACATTTCACATTCTTGCTATACATTTTATAAGTTTGTGTTTCCTGGGAATTTAACCTATGATCTTGGCATTGCTAGCACCATGCTTTACCAGTTTTACAGATATACAGCACAATTATTTCTGAGAGCAAGAGGGCATTCTCCAAATAGCTAGCATGGCTACACAGTTGTGCATCAATAGGAGATGTAATAGACTGTGTCGCCAAATGTGATGAGGCACTTTCCAGTTGACCCAACACTGGAGAAGCCTCATATGCAGTAAATCCAGAGGGATGGCTAACCAATTCACTTACATTGCATTCAGAATGTATTCAGAGTATTGATTTGGAAAGGCATGCAACAGTCTACATAAGGTCTCACAGCTGAAAATGCATATAAGAGCAAAAACCAAGCCATGAGGTCAAAGGAACTGCCTGCAGAGCACAGAGACAGGATTGTGTCGAGGCACAGATCTGGGGAAGGCTACATAAAATTTCGGCTGCATTGAAGATTCCCAAGAGCACAGTGGCCTCCATAATTCTTAAATGGAAGAAGTTTGGAACAACCAGGACTCTTCCTAGAGCTGGCCTCCCAGCCAAACTGAGCAATCGGGGAGAAGGGCCTTGGTAAGAACCTGATGGTCTCTCTGGTTGAGCTCCAGAGATCATGTGTGGAGATGGGAGAAACTTGCAGATGGACAACCATCACTGCAACACTCCACCGATCTGGACTTTATGGCAGAGTGGCCAGATGGAACCTCTCCTCAGTGCAAGATACATAAAAAAAGCACCTAATGGATTCTCACACTGTGAGAAACAAGATTCTCTGGTCTGATGAAATGAAGATTGAACTGTTTGGCCTCAATTCCATGCACCATGTCTGGAGAAAGTTCAGACTTGAACCCAATCGAACATCTCTGGAAAGACCTGAAAATGGCTGTCCAACGACGGTCCACATCCAACCTGTCAGAGCTTGAGAGGATCTGCAGAGAATAATGGCAGAAAATCCCAAATCCAAGCTTGTCGCATCATACCCGAAAAGACTTGAGGCTGTAATCGCTGCCAAAGGTGCTTCAATTACTGTAAGTACTAAGTTAAGGGTCTGAAACCTTAAGTTAAAGTGACATTTCAGTTTTTTATTTTTACTATATTTGCAAAGTTATCAAAAATCTGGGTTTTGCTTTGTCATTATGGAGTATGGAATGTATATTGATGTGAACAAAATAAACAATTTAAAGCATTTTAGCATAAGGCTGCAACATAACTAAATGTGAAAAAGTTAATTGGTCTGAATAATTTCTGAATGCACTGTAAATTATTTGAACTTCCCAACGCTAAAACAAAAGCGATCTAATAAAGAGATCTAAACCACAAACCTGACATGGAGATTTGATCTCTTTTTAGCCTTTGCTTTGTTATTTTTATTATTGAGGGAACTTATCGAGGAATGGTAAAAAAAAATTCCATCAGGTAAATGCTGGGCACACATTTTCGTGATGCAAGTGCATTAATTGTTTAAGCTTTACATTTCTGGCTGCCAATTTTTTTTTTGTGTAAATTCAAAAAATTTTAAATTAATCTTTATCTAAAAGTCTCTTTGATTGCAACATTTGTTTGAAGAATTAACCTAACAACTTACTAAAATTTCGGTAAATAAGTTACAGAAGATTGTATTTTGTCCTGCTTATTAAGATTTGTTGAATACACCCTTCTATTTATAAATGTAATCATTTAGCCATCCTCAATCTAAAGACTTGCATATAAACATATTTAAAAACAAGTTTATTTGTATTTATTTATTGGGAACACAGCCTACAGGATGACAGATTTGTCACCAGAAAATGCAGTGTTGTGAAAAATATTGCTACTGATGTATTCATCTCCCAAAAGGTGTCGGGAGTTTTTCAGGGAAATAAACCTTTTCACATCCAATGACACAATTGAATGCCACAGCAGTACATTTTAGACGTGTGGGCCATTAGTTTGAGCTCATGAAAACATCGTCCTCTAGGAGACCACAAGCAAACCGCAAAGCGGTTTAATCAAGAACCTGGCTTATTGTTCCTTTTTTAGTATAAAAAAAAGGGTATTTTTGTTTTCTTCACAGATCATATAACAATTCCAAAATAAAAATTGTCATAATTTGCTCACCCTCAAACCAGTGTTACATTCTTCGGTGGAATGCAAAAGGTCCTGGTAATCTATATTACTCCATATTCTCGACACAAGTGGTTTAATCCAACTTCATAAAGAAAAATAGTTTTTTGCGTAGAAGCGATCTTCAGCTTTCCCTGGAAAAGCTCTGAAAAAGACAACAAAAACTTGTGCCAAACAGCAACGGTTCCTGCATGTCTCATGAATATTATTAACATCAATGGTAGCATATTTTATTAGAGATGCAACTAATAAAAATGTGGCTTGTTTCTAGTGTATGGCTTCAGAACACTTGGAATTGGAAGTAATCTGTACTACGACAGTTTTATAATTGAGCTTTTTTGTCATTGTGGAATAATGGACCCCATTAATTTTTTTTATATGGGAAAGAGCAGACAAGATATTCTACAAAAATGTACCTTTTGTGTTCCACTGAAAACAGAGAGGTATGAATAAATGTTACATTTATATAGAGCTTTTTTTGACACTACACTCAAAGTGCTTTACACAAAGAACAGGGGACTCTCCTCAACCACCAGTGTGCAGGATCCACCTGGATGATGCAACGGCAGCCATAGTGCACCAGTACACTCACCACACACCAGCTATTGGTGGAGAGGAGAGAGAGGAGTGATAGAGCCAATTAATGGATGGGGATTATTAGGAGGCCATGATTGAGAAGGGCTAATGGGGAGAATTTGGCCATAATATACATGTTTGAAACAACAGGTAAATTGAGACATTTTACTTAACATAAACTAGCAAACCATGACATGAAGTGAAAAAAAGCATCATCCCATCTATGAATTTAAAGAAGCCTTCAAATGCATACAAGTGCATTATAAGTAGTCCCCATCGGTTTCCATGCTTGAACAAGCATGCATTCTGAATATGAATAATGGCTGTAATTCTATTTTAATATACTGTAAGCTGATGCTCTTTACAAGTCCATGCATCTATGCTTCGAAAAGTTCTGATGTTGCCTTGATCCAAACAAGTGGTGCCTCAGTTTTTCAGTGAACTGAGGAACAAAGGTTTCAAAACAGTTTTGATTGATCAGATAATATCAAATATGGAAGACACTCACATATATGGAAACACACCCTGAGAAGCAAAGTCAAAAAGTCCTTAAACAAGTTGAAAGGCAGCAGCACTAATGAATCACATTTAAGTCACATATAAGAAACACAAAGGGCTTAGAAATAGGTATGACAGCTGTGTTGTAGGATGACTGTAAACATAAGAGATTGCCTTTGGTGTGCTTCATTTTAAAATACAATTTTCATGCAAAAACTAAGAAATAGTTCACCACTCCAAAAAACAACTGCCATTATTTACCCTCAAGTTCTTCCACACCTATTAGTTGTTTTTTCTTCCATGGAACACAAAAGAGAAGGTGCCAGAGAATCTTTACACCACACTATAAAATGACATTACTTAGTCCAAAACAAAAAACATAAAAGTAATCCATCTGAAGAGATATGGCGGCTTCATGTGAGGAACAGACTGTATTGAAGTCACTATTCACTGAAAATCTTTCCCTTCACTGCAGCTCTCTACACATTCAAACTGGTGTGTCTTGTTCAGTTACGACACGTGAGGTTTGCTGTCTATGAAGTCAAACCTGGGATGATGCAATTTTTTAATCTGAATGCAGACACAGAATGACATTGTCTTTTTTGGAGCTTGACAGACATGGTCACTATGAATAGTTATAAAAAAGAAAAAGGTCTGTGAAGATTCTTCAACATTTATTTTGTGTTCCACAGAAAAATCATTTTGTAACAACATGAGGGTACATACAGATTGTTTTTGGAGTACTATTCCTTTAAAAAGATTGTTCTCTTAAGTACTGTCTTTTTAAGGTCCTAAATGGCCTTTCTATATCTATGAAGTATCCTTTCTGTATGTGAGAGAATCATATAAAAAAGGGATACGAGCATGTAGCTGAAGGGATTTCATTTCAGCAACACTTCCATTAACATATTTTATTAAAAATAGAGGCATTTCCACCTCTTCTATCCAAAAGAAAGCTGAATAACAACACAGCAAAGATCTGACCACAGCACAAGATATGTTAAGGCATAAGGATTTGTCAAGCTGTCAAGGTTCCTGCAGATGTTGCACAAGACTGATATGCCTAGGTAAGATTGGTTCAAATCATGTTAAGGCTGAGATCCTGAGAAATGTTTCTTTGGGTTAAGAACAGACTTTCTGGCCTCCTCAGGTAAAAGCGAGGGATCGGTCAAGATGGAGGTGCTGGTACAGAGCTGCCGCAATGTATGGAGTACCACTGTTAAGATGAAAGAGAAAAAAACAGTGAACAACATAATACACAGACATAAAAAGTAAACCTTGAGAATGCGTCACAGGAAAGTTAGAACAAAATTAAAGCATGGTTTATGCGCGTTTACCCCAGCAAGCAAGCTGCTATCATCTTTATATATCTTTATCTTTTTGCGGCCTGCATGATGTTATCACAAAATGATTGAATGTGTATGAATTTTGAGGTGTCAGTTTTCTAGAGCCTATATGGAAATTGTCAGTACTGATAAACTGCTGAACAGCCATCCACCTTATTTTGCAACACGGAAGTAAGCAGCGTCTACATTTCCTGCGAATGTGACAAAGTTCCGCTGGCATTGACCACAGCGTAAAGAACTAGAAGAATAATAATACCAGAATTTAGTGATATGAGCTTATAAACTATCACACAACCAACATGATGTACAGCAGAATTATGTGCCAATGTCGGATCATTTTCTAACGTCAGCATTTATAGTAAAATAATAAATAAATCGTTCACTCAATTGAAGGGACGGTATTAAAATTAGCTACTTTCTTTACTGAGATCGTGATGCAGTCTTTCGTGTCTCCATAACCTTATTCACACTGGGCTCTGATCCCGGTATATTGGCGGAATCAATGCCAAGGATCCTTCTGTGTGAACGTAAGCCAGTGCCGGACTGCCTGAAAATTCTATCCCGGGATCAGACGCTAGTAACAATGCCGGGGTCAATCCCGGGACGTGTCAGTGTAAACAAAAGCAGAACTGATAACGTGAGGGGTGTGTCGTAGTGATGATGTATTTATCATGCTAAGGAGAACATTTGTGTGCAGAATAGAGATTCAACAATTTTACACTGTACCATCATTTAAAAAAAAAAACAAAAAAAAAAAACATGGCTGCCATAAACCGTTGATGTTTTATTGTTTTTTTCACGGCATTGTGTGACTTTAATATACAAGTAAAGAAATTACCTTTTCCATTGTAAATATTAATTATTATTTATTAGGTTCCAAATGTTGCATTTCTGTATTTCTCTAAAAATTGCTTTTATTTTCATTTTACAGCTTTGTAGAATTAATGACCGAAAAGATTACATTTGCCTCGATGCTTCATCGCAGCGCAACAGTTAGCATACAATGTGTATATTACTAATATGTTTTATTTGTAAAGTTTAAAAAGGGCTTAAAGCATACAGAAAAAACTTGCAATACTATTACAAAAAAAATATAATAAAGAGAAAAACACCAACAAATAAACAGCAAATGAATAATACATTTTGATTGCAATAAATGATAACGACTGAAGAATTTTTTTTATTATAGTTACCTTGTCGGTGTAGTTAGTTTAGAGTTTTTAGGAAGGTAGACCCGTTTAGAATCAAACTAAATGACAAATGCGATTACTGAATCGAATGCACAACTGTTGCAGGGCAGTATCATTGAAAATTATTCTTTTTTTTTATATATATAAATGTTTAAAAATAATATTTAATATTAATAATATTGCAATGCACCGTGATTTTTTTTGTTTGTTTTGTTTTTTGACAGATATTACCTTCACTTTCAATTTGTATTGTTCTTTGGAGTCATTTCAGTTGGTAGACAGCAGCCAATAACACAAAAACAATTAACATCGAACAAAAACAAAAATGATCTCATAAACTATTTATAAAAGTAGAAATATCTGCCGGAATAAAATTAATACAATTGGCTGTCATGTACATAGAGAGACAACAAACTCTCACCATCTGTGCAGACAATTAAATTAACCGTCAGTTTAGTTTTACCATACACAAATTATTTGTTTACAAGAGGATGAAAGAGCGGGCTTCTTGAGAAAATATACGGTTATCAGTAAACTCAAGACGCTGAACATAAGAGGTCACACTTGTCTATACAGGATTGCCCCAGGACGTGTGTGGAATACCAGCACAGATTACGGGAAACCGCTTGAAGTGTGAATGAACAAATTTTGCAGTCCCAGAACAGGATTAATACTGGGATCTCTGTGAGAAAGGGGCTCATGTAATCCTCCATTCAAATGTACCTGCATAACCATGATGATGCCTTTATTTCCAGAGTGTTTAAAAGTGATGTTTCTGACTGACAACATCTGCCACTGCTAACTGTAGAATGATCCAAATGTAATACAAAACCATATCAAACCTAGACCATCACTGAATCTAGAATATTAATATTGTGAACACTGACAACTTACTAGGTCTAAGCACTGGAAGGGCACAGTAACGATCTAGCCACTGCATTGTGGTCTCACACAGCTCTGTGAGGTTGGTGGTAGACACTGTTCCATTGAATGACTCAAACAAGGGTTGAATAATAACACTGAACTGAGACAGTAGTATTAAAGAAAATGATATTGTTTAGTGAAAAAGACTGTATTAATATCATTAAGGATCATATGAAGAAAAAATATTTTATATTCACTGTAGTCACATTATACTTGCAGTTATTTACGGTTACTTAACCAGTGATGAAGCTGATAATATTGTGGACTACATCAATTTCAGACATGTTTTAAGGATACAATCCAGAATTTCCAGTTCTGTAGAGTTCGGTTTTTCACATAGTCCTCAAATTTCTCTCTCATGTGGTCAAAGCGATGGCTTGTGATGGGCACCCCTGTGGCAGGAAGCTGCTCCTGACATAAGCTGCAATAAATTGTAGATGTCCATTTAAAGCTTCTCAGTTCTGTTTTCAGTCCATACCAATCCAAACGCAAAAAAATACAAATAAAGTTTTGAAGCTTGCATTATTAATGTTTCCCCCAAGTCATGAATGGGTCTTTCCTTTTCTAAATTGTAGCTTTTCTAAATAAATAACGTAACCAACTTTTTATTTTGTCTTGCAATTTGCCACTACTTCGCAAATCCACAACAAATAATTCATATAAATAGTAAGTATGATATTATAAAGACATAATAATTGTCTTAATATTGTCATTGGGTAACAATTAACAAGGATTCCATTTTTTTTTTTTTTTACTATTAGTAAATGCACAAGGTATCATGAACTAACAATGGATGAGAATTTTGTTTAAAAAAAGCATTTATTAATCTTGACAGATGTTCATTGCTAGTTCCTGTTTGTTCTTATTGCATTAACTAATATTAATATATACAATTTTCAATTTAAAAAAATTATTAGTACATGTTGAAATGAACATTAATCAAGAATAAAAGTTGTTCATTGTTATTCATGTTAAATACACAGTAGTCTAACTAATAATTTTTTATATATTATATAGATCTCTCTATCTCAAACATTATTGTAATATTATAATATAATAAAAAAAAGTCCGGAAAATATTACTACTATGTATATAAATTGAGAGCATATCTTTTATTCTGCCCACTGTAATGCTATATATATTATCCTGAAGAAAAATTCTATTCAACTGAAATGTATACAGTCTTTAGAAAGCAGAATGAAAGAAGTTTTTTTTCTCCATAGCACCTGGAGTCAACGGACACCAGTTTGAGAACCCATGCCCTAAAGCCTGCTATACACTGTAGAATTTGTACAGTCCTTTAGGATTGTTGCTTGTCAACAATCCTATGATATTAACACATTGATATCGTCAAGGCACACTACACATGGTACGATACACATCATAGCTGACTGTGGTACCAGTCATCTCAATCAGTGAACGTGACTCATGTTTTTACATGTTTTTTTCCCCTTTCTGAAAGTCAGGACATCAGCATTTCCGTTTCTCCAAAACCACTCCATCACGAGTATAGGCTAACATATAAAAATATGGATTTTTGTCAAATAGGCCTATAATAAGACATCCTGATCACAAATGCAAAACATTACAGATGTTGAGAATGAATGTGAGTGCAGGAGGTAGCCTACAGTAATAATGAGCTAATACAAGCAAATATTCATTATGAAAAAGACGAAAAATTACAAACTTCTCAGTTCACATTGGGGGGAAAACACACACACACACACACACACACACACACACACACACACACACACACACACACACACACACACACACACACACACACACACACACACACACACACACACACACACACACACACACACACACACACACACACACACACACACACATTTAGAAACATTTGAATGGAAGAAATGGAGATAAAAGGGCAATTATCCATATAATGAACGATTTCAAACCATTTTTTTGTTTTTCGCATTTGGATTGGTTATGATCTGAAATTATTTTACACAGAGCAGTTGATATCTTCAGCAGTTCACTTACATGACTATGTATCAGTACAGAAACAGACTGACCATGAAGCAGTGATCTGATCTTTAGCATTAAATGGTCTCGCAATTACTTCAAAATGAAACACTTTTCATAACAAATATGTAAACAAAGCTACACTCGTTTTAAGCGAGCACATTTGTAAAACAAAATTCTTCCACACATCCAATCAAGTCCTCAAACTAAAAACAGCTTTATAAGTTAAACATTTATTTGTATAAAATTACTTGATTACAATGCACCCACTTTATAGATGTGTTAAGCTCCTCAATCTCCTCTCTCAGTCTCTTGGTCTCTTCCTGCATCTGTTGTCTCTCTAGCTGCAGTTTGCCAATGTAATCAACGGTCTTCTGGAGTGTTGAAGCATTACTAATCTGGAAACCCAATAAAATCTTAAGGTAAATCATTAGTGTACAATGCTGTACAAGCACCACATTTAAAGGGGTCAGGTCATGAGGAATACAATTTTCCTTGATATTTTGACATATAAGTGGTCATTCTACTATAAAAACATACTGTACATTTCAGAACATATAGCTGAATCCTCAATGCAATACAATAATTTTTTTTTTAAAACAAGCTGTAAAAATGTCACTAGGGGGCACATTAATTCATGACAGCCTCTACATCAACCTACTTCACATCATCGTACCCTTGGCCCTGCCCACGGGTGCAAGAGAGCAAGCTAGTGTGGCCCCACTATTCCTGAACACCAAAGGGGACCCATCTGGATTATTTTTGTATATAAACATGCACTAGACAGGCATATTTGACCATTGCCATGTATCTCAGGAAGAGTTTAAAAAACACTGTGTCAAGTTACAACTCCTGAATGAAGCCATTTGGTTTCATTCAGCTGCTGTGCCTTTTGTTTTGATAACAAACGCCTTATGGACGCATTCTCGTGCCCATCTGCACTATTTTTAATTGTTGGTGTATGTAAACATACACTAGATGGATGTCTTTGACTGCCTTGATGTGTTTCCTGCAATATGCATTTCAGTGCAGGATAGGGCTGCAACTAACAATTATTATGATAATCGATTAATCTAACGATTATTAGAACGATTTATTCCACTATTCAGTGATTATTGCAATGATTAATCATTAGCTCTTAACCGATTATTCAGTTTGTGCCCCGACTTAAAAGGTTGTATTAAACGTGCTTACTGGATTTAGTTTATGTTGTGGAGCTTGTTCATTCTCTTCAGATTGAGTTTAAGAAATGGCTGAATTTGAGTGCTGCACGATGTTAGCCAATCAGAACAGTGATAATGTTTAAGGAGGCGCTTAGGCCAAAACCGACCGTTTCAGACAGAGGGCCATAGACGGGGTGGAAAATGATCATATATTATAAAATTTTGACTGTTTTGGTGAAAAACAAAACAAAAACATTACTAACATTATCAGTGGACCTCAGGGAAGAAAATAAAACAATTTAAAAAAAAAAGACAATTTCATGACCCCTTTAAAGCTGAAGTGTGTAATTGTTTGATGCTTTTTTCAACTACCACAAATGTATATGTTTATATGCATATTTCACAAATAAACATATCATCAAACTTTAAAATGTAAACTACATATTTTGTATTATGAAGAGTTGCAAGTGGTAGTAAAAGATGAATACAGCTTTACACTTGATTGAGACTTGAGAGTTGGCACAAGACCGCACAGCGTCTTAAAGCAAACATTGATGGTGAATCGCCTCTTCTGCTCAGCAGATATGTGATTCACTCTGCGACTCTGTGAAACACAAATATATGACACAAAATTACAATTAATGATATATCGACCGGCTGATAAATTTAACAATATTTAGACATTTTAACATTATTGACAACGGCTATTAACCATGCCTCCTTCTCCAATTACCAAAAGTGTATAATGAATGATTCATATATCAAATATGTAAAATATTTCTACATTATATCAGCCACCCAGCTCTCTATATATCAGCCACAGAAAAAACATATTATTAGACCACAAATTTTAGAACTGTGCAGTAAAAGATCAAAATAATCAAAAAGCACACATCTTTTTGTAAACATGATTTAATAATAATATAAAAACAGGTTTGCATTTGTAGTCTGCCTCAAAAATACTTTTGAATAATTTTTGAAATACTTTTGAAACTCTAATGTGTGTTTACATATACACTGCCTGGCTCAAAAATGTTGCTGTTTGGATTTAAATAAGCAGATACTTTTACACAGATACTTATGATTGGATCATTATTGCAGTGATTAATATGTTTCAGCTGGCAGCAATTCTTTTAACCCTAACTGATGCAGTGTGTAGCTTCTCATTTCTTAAACCATAATACCAAAAACAATAATAAAAGTGCCAGACAACCCAGAAATACAAATGTTCTCAAAGCCAATGTCTAAAGAAGTTATGTTTCAAATTTGAAGATGATCTAACAAAAAATGAGGTTCCTGCAAGCTTTCATCTCTGTAAAACCACTGGAAGCATACAGAGTAAAATTAAGGCTCCACCTTTCAAGACGAAACAAAATCTGACTGCACTGCTTGGCTACATTTTTTAAATTAACTTTGGAGACAGGCTCGTTTTGTTTACGAGACTCTAATATATAAGATAATATACAGTTTTACAACATGAATGCTGCTCAGATTGCATAGTTTGATGAAGAACGATGATGAAGGGTAATTCTTTCAGGTGAGATTTCATGTAAACAATGGCGAATATATCAATATTTCTCAGATTTATCACTTTTATGGACAAAAAGTGCTATTGGATGTTTTTCAATGAAAGCTTGTCATGGACAATTGACCCAAGTGCGGCAAACTGGATTAATCTGCGTTTTCATAACAAAGGTCCCGTTTTGATAATGCATGTTTTCATTTGTACTCCTGGCACAGATAACTAAATTGCTGTTTCTGGAGCATTGCTATCATGAAACAGAGATCGGATATCAATGTTGAACCCTCAGACCTTTGAAAAGATGTATAATTTGTTATCATTAATTCAATTTTTAGACAGTAAATTATATATTAAATACAAGCAGTGTGACGTCACCACCGCGCGTGGGGGATTGCGTATTAACAGGTTAATAGTGAAAGTAAGAGCATTTCCACACGCACAATGTGACGAGAACTTACAGGATTGGGACTAAACAGCTGTGTGGCCACAAGAAGGTCACTTGTTAGAGAGGCTAATCGGAAAAAACAACTACAATTTGATAGGGAGCATAAAGATTGGACTGTTGAACAATGAAAAAGGTCATGTGGTCTAAGGAGTCCAAATTTACCCTATTCCAAAGTGATGGGTGCATCAGGGCTAGAAGGGAAACGCATGTAGCGATCCACCAGTCATGCATTTTGCCCAACGTACAAGCCTCTGGAGGCAGTGTTATGATTAGGGGTTGCTTCAATGTGTCAGGTCTAAGCTCAGCAACTTTATGCGGCAATAAATTGAAGTCAGCTGACTACCTGAATGTACTGAATGGCCAGGTTATCCAATCAGTGGATTTTTTATTCCTTGACATCATGGACATATTCAAATATGACAATACCATGGTTTATTTGGCTCAAATTGTGAAAGTGTGTTTCAGGGAGCATGAGGAATCATTTTAGACATGAATTGACCACCACAGAGTCCTGACCTTAACCACATTGAAAATCTTTGGGATGCGCTGGAGAAGACTTTATGGAATGGTTCAACTCTTCCGTCATCAGTACAAGACCTCAACCAAAAATTAATGCAACTCTAGACAGAAATAAATGTTGTGACGTTGCATAAGGTTGTCGGAACAATGCCACAAGGAATGCGTGCCGTAATCAAAGCTAAAGGTGGCCCAACTAAATATTAGAGTATGCAAATTTTTTGGCCAGGCAGTGTAGTTGTGTTATAGTCTTTACTTGTGGCAGTATCCACATAAATCAATATAGCATATGCAGAATTTGAAAAGTACGATATCTCTGTACAAACTGATTAGGAGATGGCAACTGGTTTACAACTGGTACACCCATAATAGAGTGTGATATCATCAACTGTACCTGACTGGCTTCGTTCTTGGCCAGGCCTGTGCTGCTGCTACTCAAAGGTGACTGTGGGCTTGGCACCTGTTCTGATCCCAATGGTGACCCTTGACCTGAGACTCGTCGTTCATCATGTGCTAAAAAAAAAAGGAAAAAATAAGGCTTCCTTTGAATCATACATTCAATTAAAGAAATTAAATCCTAAATGTAAGGGATAGAGTACAGTCAGCTGGTCTTTATCACAAAATAAACCCTGACCAGGACAAGTCTTGTCACCAGTCTTGTCTTGTATGATACAAGGGTAACTTTTTCGATAAAGACTAGCTTCTTGTACATTATTTCCAATTATTACGCAACTTCGTACAAAAAATAAATTAACATCAAATATCGGTTTGAGCTGAAATGTTATTATTATGTAATAAGAAAATATCTCAGAGAAATAGATGAAAACGTTTGCCTATACAAAAATATTTGATCGCAGAATGCCACAATTGACCAATCAGAATCAATCAAGCACAAACCAATTCTTTTGAATCTGACCTGTACTTGATGACTGTGCCGATGTCTTGTTGTTGGATAAAGATGTAGTGGTTTCTTCCTTGGGCACATTTAGCTGAGGAGACTTCTGTGTTTGAGGAAGAATGTGAAAACCAGCAGATCCCTGCAACAGTTTGAAAATTTCACAAATGAAGATTTTTTAAATAAGAACTGGTTTATTTGTAGGATTATGAAAAGGGACAGTTTGCCCAAATCATTTGTCAACATTTGCTCACTATGTCACTCCAAATCTTTATGACTTTCTCTCACAGATCTCAAAAGAAGTGAAGCTGGATGTTCCATTCTATATAATTCAAGCGATTGGTGATAAGAGTCTTTGAAGCTCCAAAAATGAACCATTAAACTGTATCCTATAGCTTAGTGTATGAACAGACATTATTCACTGAAAATCCTGCCCTCCGTTGTAGCGATCAAATCATATTCATTCAATTTCTTACAAACGTTACTCACACAAAGCTGTCATATGGATCCAGCAGACTTGGAATACAGCACACAGGTTGTATGTACTAGGCTTGGGATCAATGCCCTTTTGACACATCAATAAATGTAAGATTTTCCCCGATGATTACTGATATATATCAAGATTTATTCAGATAGAAAATAGGGCAACACAACTTTGGTAAAGTGAGTGGCAGGGTAAATTAAAGGGGGTCGCACACCAGACATGTCTGATGATGACACGACGCATTTTAAAATTAGAAACAATTATTTATTTTCTATAAAAGGTATGCACACACCGCCAACATTGAGCGTCAACATTCTGAAATGCCACGGAGCGCAACTTGCATAGTTTTCCATTAAATTCAAACTCAGATCATTATAAAAAAGGACAAATATTATTTACTCTAGTATAACTGGATGATATATTGTGTGCAAGTATCTTTCATAGAGCCTACACAATGCATTTTCAATAAAAATGGGTTTTGACGGCTTGAATCAAAGTCATATTCAAGGCTACATACAGAGAAATTGCATAATAAATGCTGCCATTTCGAATAGTTCAGTTTTCGCAGTTACACATGTTTCACTAACCTGCAAATTCATCCACATCACTTTGTTCTTTCTTGAAGTACAAAAACCTTTGTAACTTTGGACTGCCATCTGTGCCGCATCTGCTTGTCCTGTGTGTGTGTACTTGTGTGCGTACTTGTGTGTGACCATGACCGGCTTCAGTAAATGGTATATCGCCCTCTTGTTGTCTCCCAAAGTTATTATGCCAGACTGTTAAACAGAGGCCAGTTGAGTGAATTAGAAAGCACGATAATTGGGCTTCTAATTTAAATGTCGGCTAATTTTAATATATCGATGCCTTAAAAATATATTGATAAAATAACGTGTGGATCAATAAACATAATTTATGACATCCCTAGTATGTACTAACTTTATGGTGCTTTCCGTCATTTTTGGAGCTTGACAGCCCCTGGTCACAATTCACCTTCAATGTATGCAAAAGAGCAGGGTCAGCATTCTCCTTTTATGTACCATGGAAGAAAGAAAATAATACAGGTTTGGAATAACATGAGGGTGAGTAAATGATGACAACTGTCATTTTTGAGTGAACTATCACTTAAAAAAAATTATTTCATAATGGAGTCAAAATGTTAAGCAAATACATTTGGTATGAGAGAACTAATAAGAATCTGCCAAAGTACAGGCATCTTTGCAATATGGAGTTACATCAATCATTATGCAGTATATAAATTACTCCAGAACATTGAATAAAAAACATTATGTGTTGGCTTGGGACCAAAAGGCATTATTAATTCCATTTTTTTCTACTGAGGATAGGACATGGAGGAAAGCTTACACCAGGAATACTGGAGGAGGCAATGACCACACCAGTGGTGGGGACAACATCAGTGTTGAGAGGGGACGGAGTAACAATGACAGCACTGGTAGGACCTGGTAATGGAGTTATGATTTGAACAAGATCAGCATTGAACAATTCAGTCCATTTCAAGACTATTCACTCAATTTTAAAAGAAAAACCAAAAAAATAATAGTTGTCTTGTAAAACAGCAACAATAAATGTAGTATATTTACATGTTCTGTCACTTTTAATGGTTAATCAACCGGTATTGAATGGCTCATTGATGAATTCCCTTCAGAACAGTAACTCTAAACTCTTAGAGTTAGAAGCCATTTTGAGCACAGCAAATGTCAACCCATCCATCACATTTAAGTGGAGTTCAATTCATGGTTAAACTTAATTTTTTAATTTTATAAAATTTTATGGAGAATTAAATATTTTATGGCCTGTTTTATCTTTTACATACAGGTGAAACTCGAAAAATTAAAATATCGTGCAAAAGTTCATTAATTTCAGTAATTCAACTTAAAAGGTGAAACTAATATATTATATAGACTCATTACAAGCAAAGTAAGATATTTCAAGCCTTTATTTGATATAATTTTGATGATTATGGCTTACAGCTTATGAAAACCCCAAATTCAGAATCTCAGAAAATTAGAATATTGTGAAAAGGTTCAGTATTGTAGGCTCAAAGTGTCACACTCTAATCAGCTAAACACCTGCAAAGGGTTCCTGAGCCTTTAAATGGTCTCTCAGTCTGGTTCAGTTGAATTCACAATGATGGGGAAGACTGCTGACCTGACAGTTGTGCAGAAAACATCATTGACACCCTCCACAAGGAGGGAAAGCCTCAAAAAGGTAATTGCAAAAGAAGTTGGATGTTCTCAAAGTGCTGTATCAAAGCACATTAATAGAAAGTTAAGTGGAAGGGAAAAGTGTGGAAGAAAAAGGTGCACAAGCAGCAGGGATGACCGTAGCCTGGAGAGGATTGTCAGGAAAAGGCCATTCAAATGTGTGGGGGAGCTTCACAAGGAGTGGACTGAGGCTGGAGTTACTGCATCAAGAGCCACCACACACAGACGGGTCCTGGACATGGGCTTCAAATGTCAAACGTCTTACCTGGGCTAAAGAAAAATAGAACTGGTCTGTTGCTCAGTGGTCCAAAGTCCTCTTTTCTGATGAGAGCAAATTTTGCATCTCATTTGGAAACGTATCGGTTACCTAACGTAACCTCGGTTCTCTCTAGATGAGGGAACGAGTATTGCGTAAGCTAGCTTACGCTACGGGAAAGATTCATCTTTTCTGAGATATTGAAGCCAAAAAATTATCCTTAATTTTTGTATCCATTGTCAACGCAGTGCGGCAGCTGCAGACCTTGAGCGGGCTATCTAGCGAGCTCATAGGTTGCTCTGCGGCAACTGCTGCAGCCTATAGACGAGCTTGGGCGAACTCGCATCCAATGAGAGGTGTCCGCGACTCACTGCATCAAAGCCCGCCAAAATGGCCGTGACTAGAGTGCATATAAGCGTAGTTCAGTAGGCTGGAACCCTGGTTTTCATTGACTGAAGCGAAAAGTCGCCGTGGCGCGAACGACGGCCGGCTACGCAATACTCGTTCCCTCATCTAGAGAGAACCGAGGTTACGTTAGGTAACCGATACGTTCTCTTACGAGAGGTTCTCTCGTATTGCGTAAGCTAGCTTACGCTATGGGAACCCATTGTCAACGCCGTGCGCTCAAGCATCCACTGTATGAGCCCCAGGGAATTAAGGGGGACCCGGGGAGCCCTTATGAGTGGGGAAATAATATTTGGCCAGCAAGAATGCGGGTCATTGATTGTGTAATACATAAGCACATAGTGGGAAGGAACGACAGAGCGGCGGTGCCGGTCTGTGTGGAATGTGACCCATCAGTGCAGCTCACCAGGGGAGCTGTAGCTTATTAAACCGCTAGTAGTTTTGCCTGCAGAGCGGGCACTTCCATATTGTAAAATCTGACAAAGGTGGAGGGGGAAGTCCATCCCGCTGCCACACATATGTCGTGAATGGAAATCCCGCTGGACCATGCCCACGAGGATGCCATGCCTCTAGTGGAGTGAGCCCTAATGCCCAACGGGCATGGCAGGTCTTTTGACGCGTATGCAGCAGCAATAGCGTCCACTATCCATCTAGATAGTGTCTGTTTCGAGGCGGCGAGACCTTTGGTGCGCCCTCCGAACGAAACAAAAAGCTGCTCAGAGCGTCTGAAAGCGGCGGAGCGCGCAGTATACAATCTCAGTGCTCTGACCGGGCAAAGGAGATTGGCGTCGCGTTCGCTATCGGGTGCTGGCAGCTCTGAAAGGAGTACCGATCACCTTGGGAACATAGCCGTGTCTAGGCTTCAAAATGACCTTGGAGTCACTTGGTCCAAACTCAAGACACGCAGCGCTGACGGAACCATGTCTGATTCTCCCAACGCAGGGCTATGAGGAGCACTGAGTGACGCGTTTCCCTGATCCTCTGCATTACCTGTGGCAATAACGAGACGGGAGGGAAGGCGTAAAGCGGGCGTCTGGGCCAGCGCGTCCTCGCTTTTCGAGAAAAATATTGGCCAGTGAGAGTTCTCTTTGGACGCAAAGAGGTCTATCTCTGCTCTGCCGAATAGGTGCCATAACGTCTGGACTGTTTGAGCGTTCAGGGACCATTCCCCTGGGGGAATATTGTCTCTGGACAGTGTGTCCGCGCCGTCGTTCAGGTGGCCTGGCACGTGCATCTCCCTCAGCGAGCGCAGGTGGCACTGGGACCAACTCAGTATGCGTTTCGTCAAATGGAAGAGGTTCCTGGATCTGACACCACCCTGACGGTTTAGGTAGGATACCACAGATCTGTTGTCCGAACGGACCAGGACGTGGTGACCCTGAATGACCGGGAGAAAGCGCACGAGCGCATACACGACCGCTATCATTTCCAGACAATTTATGTGAAGGAGCTTTTCCTGAACTGACCATAGGCCGAAAACCGGAGAGCCCTCGCAGACCGCGCCCCAACCCGTGTTGGACGCGTCTGTCGAGATGACTTTTCGGCGAGATACAGCTCCCATTGTCACTCCCCGCTGATACCATTCGGCCACTGTCCAGGGCTGCAGAGCTGATATACAGGTCTGAGTCACCTTGATGGGCTGGCGGCCTGTGGCCCAAGCCCGGCGAGACGCGCGGTGTTTAGCCAATGCTGAAGCGGGCGCATGTGCAGTAAACCCAGCTGAAGTACTGCTGCGGATGAGGCCATGTAACCTAGCACTCTCTGGAATTTCTTCAGAGGCGTGAGGCTGTTCATCTGAAAAGATGCGGCTAGTCGCTGAACACGGCGCGCGCTGTGTAGATAAGCGAGCCGTCATTGCCACGGAGTCTAGTTCTATTCCAAGGAAGGAAATTGTCTGACTGGGCTGTAGTGAGCTCTTGGTCCAATTGACTGCAAGACCCAAACTGTTCAGATGGCTGAGGAGAACTGCTCTGTGAGACAGAAGCTCCATATGTGACTGTGCCATAATCAGCCAGTCGTCCAAATAGTTCAAAATTCGCAAACCCTGACTCCACAGGGGTGCGAGCGCCGCATCCATGCACTTCGTGAAAGTACGGGGTGCTAAGGACAGGCCGAGCGGGAGGACGGTGTATTGATAAACCTGGCCGTCGAGGCGAATCTCAAGAATGGCCTGTGACGGGATTTATCTGAATCTGAAAGTATGCATCTTTCAGATCGAGAGAAATAAACCAGTCCCTCTGGCGCACATGCGCGAGGAGTTTCCTGATTGTAAGCATTTTGAGCGGTCTTTTTGCAAGCACCTTGTTCAAAACCCTGAGATCTAATATGGGTCTGAGGCCGCCGTCTTTCTTGGGAACAACAAAATAACGGCTGTAAAGCCCCGACTTCGCTCAGAGAGGGTGGCACTTTCTCTATGGCCCTTTTGCACAGAAGGCTTGCTATTTCTGAGCGAAGCATGCACGCTGCTTCCGTGTTCACAGTGGTTTCGAGCCAGCTCTGAGGCGAGGAGGCGGCGATCGAACTGTAGCAAATAGCCCTGTTGTATTGTGCTTAACACCCAATTGGATATCCCTGGAATAGCTTCCCACGCTTTGAAGCGTAACGCTAGAGGGTGAATGGCCAATTCGCTCTGATTGCCGCACACAGAGCTGAACAAAATGTGTGGCGCGTTTAGTGTGTTCATGCATGATTGCTCGCAGACAGCATGAACAGGCTGTTTTGTGAGTGACTTCCGATTGGAATAAATGGGGAAAGAGTCACATCTGTTACGTGATGCACAAGCATAGTCATGGGCACGGGACTTACACACAGAGGAATGTTTGCTGGCCGTGTAACAGAGCGGGCAGAGAATGGTAGCGCCAGCGTATTCGTGGGCGCATTTATTGACTCTAGCACTCGAGCGGTTCAGTAACCGCTTTATGTGAGCGTGCTCTGGTGGGGACACGAGACATGCAGTGCTTGTGTGCAGAAGTGAACACTGGATTGTGGGCACATTTTCTACACATAGGGCTGGTCGGTGTGACAGAGCAGCCAGAGAATGGGCGCGCAGCGCATTTGTGAGCGCCTTCATTGACTCTGGCGCTTCGAGCGGTTCAGTAACCGCTTTATGAGGCGTGCTCTGATAGGGAGCACGGGATGTGTTATGCTTGTGTGTAGGGCGAACACTGGGTTGTGGGCACATTTTCTACACATAAGACATGTTTGCTCTTTACAAGATTTATTTGGGTCGCCGTGAAAACGGCGTTTGAGTGCAGAGCAAGCGGGCAGTGTCACCGGCTTGTTGGCTGCTAAATTCACCACTGTAGTAGCCTGAGAGAAGGGGACTGACAGGGGCAAAGCTTTGACGGTGGTCGGCTGCGGTGGGACTGAGCCGTCGTTTGTTCAACAAAGTTAGGAAGACTTCGGTTGCTCTGGTTTCAGCGTTACCTTAAATCGAGGCCAGCGGAGCGGCGGTCTGCGGCGGCTGTCTGAGCCTGATCGAGGCGGCCGCCCTGTCGACGCTGAGAAGACTGAGATTGTTGAGCTGAGGCTGTGAAGAGGCTCGTGCAGGAGGCTGATCACGTGAGCGGCCTGCAGAGGAGCTAAGCGCGACGAGGCAGAAAGAGATTCATGGCTTGTGTGGCTTTTGGACCTCTGAAAACCGGTCAATGATACCACTCACCGCGGAGCCAAAGAGACCGGATGGAGAGAGCGGTGCTTTGAGGAACGTAGAGCGCTCTGCTTCTCCCATGTCGGCTAGCGTTAACCACAGATGTCTCTCGGTCACAGTCAAGCGGCCATGCACTTCCCTATAGCTTGGGCTGCAGCTTTGGTAGCGCGGAGGGCGAGGTCCGTAGCACTCCGTATGTCTGCAACCGCCTCTGGATGCCTGCTTTCCTCATCCCACTCCGCAGAAGGTCCGCTTGGAGGATCTGTAGGACGGCCATAGAGTGCAGAGCAGATGCAGCTTGGCCGGCAGCGGAATAAGCGCGCCAACACAGGCGGAAGTTGTTCTGCAGGCCTTAGGCGGGAGCACTGGTTTAGACCGCCATCTCGCGGAGGGCAGGCAAAGGTGTGCTGCTACCGCATCCTCGACCGGAGGGATGGAAGCGTAGCCCTTCTCAGTGGCGCCGTCCACGAAGCAAGAGAGGTGGAGGCGTGGGATCGGACCCTGGCCGAGAAAGCGCGTTCCATGATTTGGAAAGCTCGGCGTGGAGTTCCGGCAGGAAGGGTGCGGCCCGGTAGCGGGTGCTGCTGGCGGCGGCTCTGTAGAAAGCAGCCGTCAAGTCTGTTGGGTGCCTGCTCAAGGGCGGTGACCACTCGAGCCCGAGGCGGTCGGCGGCCTGTGTGAGGAGGCGTGTTAGTTCCCTTTCGACTCCGGCGCGGGTCCTGCTGGATTCCTGGGCCGAGGAGGAGGCGTGTGAGCCTGACCACTCCTCGCTGTCCGAAGCCATGATGGAACAGCCCTTATCCTCCGCTTCTTTGTCCGAGATGGCAGCAGAGCAGCAGCTCGGCGGCAACTGCGCATCCCGGTTGGGCGGGGAGGGTGAAGGCGATGCTCGAGGGATGGGCTCCGGCGAGGCAATCGCTTCTACCATTGTTTCCGGCAGCCTCTGAGCGCGGCGCTTTTTTCTGCGCGGCTGAACGGAAGGCAGCGTGGCGGCTTCGGTCCTGAGCGCTTCGAGTCGAGCCCGCAGGGTCGACATCGGCAGCTCCTCGCAGAGATCGCATCCGCCCGGCGAGGCGAGCTCTGCATGCCCCAGTCCCAGGCAGAGAGCGCCAGATGATGTGGCGGTCTCCGGTGCTGAGAGGAGCGGCATGAGGCGCAAGTGGAGCGAGGCATCTTAAAAAGACGCTCAGTACTCTTTTGTGAAGTTCTTAAGAACTAGCTTGCTTTTAAAAGGATACGTCGCCGGATGGCGTAGCTCGCAGGACGGCTGAAGGTGGCGAAGACGGCCGGCTTCTTCGAGCGCTGTCCACGCTTGCTTGATGCCCCTCGAACGGCGACGCGGCTTCCAGTTCAGTGATGCGAAGAGCTTCGCTGAAGAGATGAAAATCAGGGTTCCAGCCTACGAACTACGCTTATATGCACTCTAGTCATGGCCATTTTGGCGGGCTTTGATGCAGTGAGCGCGCGGACGCCTCTCATTGGATGCGAGTTCGCCCAAGCTCGTCTATAGGCTGCAGCAGTTGCTGCAGAGCAACCTATGAGCTCGCTAGATAGCCCGCTCAAGGTCTGCAGCTGCCGCACTGACAATGGATACAAAAATTAAGGATAATTTTTTGGCTTCAATATCTCAGAAAAGATGAATCTTTCCCGTAGCGTAAGCTAGCTTACGCAATACAAGAGAACCTCTCGTAAGAGAACCAAGGTCCCAGAGTCTGGAGGAAGAATGGAGAGGCACACAATCCAAGATGCTTGAAGTCCAGTGTGAAGTTTCCACAGTCTGTGTTGGTTTGGGGAGCCATGTCATCGGCTGGTGTTGGTCCACTGTGCTTTATTAAGTCCAGAGTCAACGCAGCCGTCTACCGGGACATTTTATAGCACTTCATGCTTCCTTCAGCAGACAAGCTTTATGGAGATGCTGACTTAATTGTCCAGCAGGACTTGGCACCTGCTCACACTGCCAAAAGTACCAAAACCTGGTTCAATGACCATGGTATTACTGTGCTTGATTGGCCAGCAAACTCGCCTGACCTGAACCCCATAGAGAATCTATGGGGCATTGCCAAGAGAAAGATGAGACATGAGACCAAACAATGCAGAAGAGCTGAAGGCCGCTATTGAAGCATCTTTGTCTTCCATAACACCTCAGCAGTGCCACAGGCTGATAGCATCCATGCCACGCCGCATTGAGGCAGTAATTAATGCAAAAGGGGCCCAAACCAAGTACTGAGTACATATGCATGATTATACTTTTCAGAGGGCCGACATTTCTGTATTTAAAATCCTTTTTTTTATTGATTTCATGTAATATTCTAATTTTCTGAGATTCTGAATTTGGGATTTTCATAAGCTGTAAGCCATAATCATCAAAATTATATCAAATAAAGGCTTGAAATATCTTACTTTGCTTGTAATGAGTCTATATAATATATTAGTTTCAACTTTTAAGTTGAATTACTGAAATTAATGAACTTTTGCACGATATTCTAATTTTTCGAGTTTCACCTGTATAACATGGAATACAATTACTGTATATTAGGGCTGTCAATCGATGAAAATTTTTAATTGAATTAATTACATGATGTCCCGATTAATTAATCGTGATTAATCGTATTTAATCGCAAATACAAATATTTGCTGAGAAAGCCCCTCATATAACAATAATTAAATATATAATGATGAAATAATTATCTTTAAATATTAAAAAATGAAATATATATTCAGATAATTAAAATGGATTACATTCTTGTGCCAGAAGAGTTAATCATTGATAAGACAATACAAAAAACGGCTTTAGAATACAATGTATTGGTTACATATTATTGAACATAAGTAAATCATTGGCGTACAGTTCAAAGCAATCCATTTCGCAAGTGAATTTGTCAATCAGTTCGAGATTTATTACGAGGGCTTGTTTAAGGACCAGTCAATTTCAACAAGCGTCAGACATGCTTGTGTAGTGTCTCGGGTGTGTTGCGTCATAAACATAAAATGTTTAGGTCACCGTGTCAAGTTAAATATAGTTTAATACTTAGAACACATCTTGAGATCCCTTAGTTTGAATTTCGCTCCAAATTTTTTTAATGCAAGAACGTAATGCATGTTTGTGTTGTGCTGTCTGGTTGTTTTCTTCACTGTATAAACTGCGTGTTACCATACCATTCAATTACTGCCCTCTGGAGTAAACAGGTGGTACTACAAGCTTGCATTTTTCAGGAATCTTCCTTATTACAATCCGGGAGCATTGCGATTAATTGGCTAAATTTTTTGAACACGTTATTTTTAAATCGAATTAAATCGCACTGAATTAACGCGTTAAATCGACAACCCTACTGTATATACTATGCATCAACTGGTGTGAATTGGTACAAATAATCTGTAACAGATCTCTTAGGTTTCACATTTTCATGACTGGATGGCCATCCAATAATAAAAACACATGAAGTGATAGTGTAAATACCCCCAAACTGTCAGAATGTTTCTAGCTAGCAACCTGAATAATAACAAAAATATTGGAGCAGTATAATGAACATCTCTCTACAGGTAATACCAACTTTAAAGCTGAAGAGTGTAATTTGTTTGATGTAAAAATATTTTCTCATAACTTCGATAAATACGCATAGACAACTTTATAGATTGATTATCTGTTTTGGCTGCCTAATGGCAGACAGGAGAGTGTTTGGGAACTCTGTCATTTTATTTCCTCGCAATTCTGTTTGTTGAGGCTAGTGCCACAGAAATTACACATATCATCTTTAATCAGCACGTTACAATGTCTGTAACGAGAAGTGCCACAAACCTGTGAGTATGAGCTGAGGAGAGGGCAGTGGATTGGCTGGGACAATTGGTCTCTGTGGGTGTCGGGTCTTTTTACTAGAGACAGAGTTCTGGATGGGTTTGGGCAATGCAAAGTTCAGTGGCTGTGAGGCAGAGGCTGAGGCCACAGGCTGTGGAGATGGCGCACCAGGCAGCTCAAAGCTTGACCTGTGACTTAAGGTAGTGGCCGCATCAGTAGGCGTTACTATGGAAGGAGCGGTGAAAGTTTTTACTGATGAAGGTGGGATGCTTGGAGTGGGCTTGGTAGCTGTGGTGACTGTAGAAACGCCTCCACACTGAGGAGGGTGGGGGGCTGGGGGAGGGACGGGGCTGGTGGTGGCATGAGAGCCGGGGGAGGACGGGTCACTTGCTCCGAAAACAGAGGCATGTAGTTCTGTTGGTAGGAGGAGCCAACAGAGTTACCAATGTCCTGATTGGTTGCTGAGAGATGGCTGGCCAACGGCGCAGAGGGAATGAGGCGATAGTCCAATGGCATGGCATCTGTAGAGAGCGGCATGGAGGAAAGCAAAGGAGGCTAGCAAAAAAACAGAAATTAGAGATTAGCACAACATTTTGTAACGTGTAGACTGCATTGCAGACATGTTCATAAGTCTTTACGCAGAGAACAAGTCAAGTCTCAAATCTTTCAAATAAGTCCAAGTCAAGTCTTACATTTATTTTGGTATGTTAAAACGCTTCTATATGTTGCAGGATTTTTTTTTTATAAACCCTGTTGCAGGTCAAATAATGTTAAAATGTAATTATTTCTAAGGATTTCCTCGAAAAAGTGAGCAATTGACTACACATTATTATAAGAAAAAGAGTATTTTGTATTTAAACAGTGCCACGATATTCAGGAGAAAATATTTTTCCTTGTAGACTAGGGCTGGTAATAATATTTATTCAATTTCATTTCAAATCACAAGCTTTTGAATCGGTTTAATTACGTTTTTGTCATTTGGGCATATTTCAGTTATAATGTCAATTTTATTTACATATGAATACATTTTCTCTCAGCTAATGTTAACTATACATGAGACCTTTGAAATTGGTACATTATGAAAAAAATTATTTTACCATAAGTTCTTATCATTTTGGTCACATACGAGCGGTTTAAAATTTTACAAATTCCATGTTCTCCATCAATAAATGCCTAGAAATTGTATGCACACACATATATTTATACACACACACACACACACACACACACACACACACACACTGTATATTAGTGCTGATAGACGATTAAACATTTTAAATTGCGATTAATCGCATAATTTTTATTTTTGGTATTAATCACCATTAAATCGCAGATTTTGAAAGTGATGAAATTTTACTCTAAATACACATTTTCTTGTGTACACATTTATTTCCTTTTTAGGAAAGCAAAACTATGTGTAACATTTTCCAAAAAAAGCCTTCCACAGTTTAAATACAGAAATGCACATTAAAATAGCACCAATTCAAATAACATTAAACGTTTCCCAGATTCTAAGTGGGAGGTTGAACAGCATCCGGCTGATACACACCCTGTCACGGGGACGCTTATCCCTCGAGCCCGCACTTGCTAAAGCTAGATTATAACACAATGGCTTGTGACTTATTGAATCATAAAATGTCACTGTGCATTTCTTATCATGAAGAAATACGTGGCAATACGCAGCTTTATTAATAAGAGAGAGTTTGTTATTTGAGAGTTAAAGATGGACTGAAGTGAACAGAAAAGTGAGAGAGGGTAGTCATCGTCCCATTGTACACTGAAACAAAATACATTTTTGATTTGGGTTGTTTTCCAATAAAAATATATAAAACTAATTTAAAACAATGTAAATTTTCTTTAGCAGCTATTTTATCTAAGAACGTTGAATATAATATAAAAATACAAATATTTTAAAATATCTAAAAGTCCTTTAAAAAAAGATGAATTCACCTGAGAAGCAGCATAGAAGATATTTAGACTTGCTTTAAGAGAATGCATCTTAAATATAAGTGTATTTTGTATATACCTGTATTTTTTTTCACTTGGTTATACTTCTGCGAGTAGTTATAAGTATATTTTGCTTTACTGCACTAGCAGAAGTATAACCAAGTGAAAAAAATACACGTATATACAAAATACACTTACTGTCACGAACACCGGTGAGGGCGCCTCCTCCTTCAGTCATCGGAGATCGGATTCACCGGAGTATTGACCCTTAGGACTACATTTCCCTTTAGCCCGCATACCTAGGTCTGATTACTCCACAGCTGTCCCTTGTTTCCACTGCCCTATTTAATCGTGACTGTGTATTCCCTCATTGCGAAGTCTTGTTTGCCCCGGCGACATTTCCAAGCAAGTTAATCTCTGTACTCATACCCTAGTTATCCAGTGTGCCAACCTAGCCTGTTACTTAGACCTTGTCTGTTTGCTACCTGCCTTGTTTACCTCTTGCCTGTCTCGTACCTCGATTGTTTGCTGCCTGCTCAGACCCCTGCCTGTTCTAGTTACGCTACTGCCTGCCTGTTATATTCCCTGTTTGCCTGCCCACGACCTTGCCTGTACGACTTGTGTTCTGCCTTTTCAATAGAGAACCGCAGATGGATCCCAACTTACCAGAGTCTCGTTACACTTATATTGAAGATACATTCTCTTAAAGCAAGTCTAAATATCATCTCAAGTAAATTTATCTGGTTTTAAGTATTTTTAGACCATTTTAAATGTAAAACAAGACAAAAACATTGATAACAATAGGATATTTTGCAGTGTAGTTCTTTACGGAATTAAACTTAATTAAAAAAAAATGTTCCCCCTTTAATTCAATGAATGTCATTTTGAGGTCTTTTTAAAAGATCTCTTTATTGTTAGTAAGCACGATTAATACAACCTTTTAAGCCAGGGCACAAGCTGAATAATCGGTTAAGAGCTAATGATTAATCGTTGCAATAATTGCCGAATAGTCTAATAATTGTTATAATAATCATTATATTAATTGATTATCAAAATAATTGTTAGTTGCAGCCCTAATTGAAATACAGATATAATACTATTTTGTCATTAGGTGGAGTTTTGGCTATTCAGGGCAAGACAGTCATACTTTGAGTCGGGGGACAAAGCTTTTGGGTAGATATATAGCAATAGCAACTTTATTTATATAGCACATTTAAAAAAACAACACAAGTTGACCAAAGTGCTTTACATTGTAACACATAACACAGTAGGTAAAAAAGATCTAATCTTAAAAGCATCACATAGGCAGCAGCACGTTTAATAAAAAAAAAAAAAATTATCACTGATTAAAAGCTATTGAAAACAGATGTGTTTTAAGTTGTCTTTTAAAATCCTGCACATTAGCGGCATCTCTAATATGTTCAGGCAAACCATTCCAAAGTTTAGGCGCTGCTACAGCAAAGGCACGATCACCTTTTTTATTTCGATGTGTCCTAGGTATTTTGAGTAGCTTCTGAGTCGCTGATTTTAAACTTCGTCCAGTCTGATATTCAGTTAAAAGATCTGACAGATAGGCGGTCGTGAGTCCATGCAGAGATTTGTACACCAGTAACAAAAGTTTAAAATCAATCATATAATAAACCGGAAGCCAGTGCAAGGAGATCAGGGTAGGAGTAATGTGTTCACGCTTTTTAATCCCCATTAAAAGTCTAGCAGCTGAATTTTGAACTTTTTGTAAACCAGAAATAGATGACTGACTAATTCCCGTATATAACGCATTACAATAATCAAGTCTGGATGTTATCAAAGCGTGGATCGCGGTTTCAAGGCCTTTAAACGTCAAGCATGATTTCATCTTTGCTAGATTGCGTAAGTGAAAGAAACTTGACTTTACAACAGAATTAATTTGTTTGTCTAGTTTTAAAGAGCTGTCCATATTTACACCTAGATTTCGAATACATGTTTTAACATGAGGTGACAAAAGGCCAAAGTCTATTTCTGCTGTACCCTTGGCTCCACTAGAACTGCAGACAATAATCTCAGTCTTGGTTTCATTTAAATGTAAAAAATTCAAAGTCAACCATGTTTTAAGATCTTTAAGACAGGCCATAAGTGGTTCTAAACCATTTTCATGTGACAGTGGCAGATACACTTGTACGTCATCAGCGTAGCAGTGAAACTTAATGTTATGTTTCCTGAAAATATTTCCCAACGGAATCATATAGAGAGAAAATAAAATAGGAGCAAGAATGGAGCCTTGCGGCACACCACACATGATCGGTGCTGATCTAGAAGAACATGTCCCGATCTTCACTACCATACTTCAACCAGTCAGATAGGATTTATACCACTCCAGGACCTTCCCCTGAACCCCCACATACTCCTCCAAACGTGAAATCATCACTGAGTGATCAATTGTATCAAAAGCCGCGGTTAAATCTAATAAAACTAACACAGCAGACTTTCCAACATCAACAGTCATCAACAAATCATTAAAAACTTTTACAAGTGTTGTCTCAGTTGAGTGGTGTGTCTTGAAACCAGACTGGTAGACTTCACCGATCTTATGTTCTTCTACAAAGTTATTTAATTGATGAAAAACAATTTTTTCTAAAAATGAAAGATGAGATACCGGTCTGAAGTTAGCCAGGACAGTCGGGTCCAGATTTGGTTTCTTTAGTAAAGGCTGCACACATGCCTGTTTCAACATGTTTGGAAATATCCCAGTATCTAAACTGTTATTTATAATTTGCAAGGTACCAGGCCCAATCACCTCAATAGTTTCTTTAAAAAACCATGGAGGGACCATATCTCCATCGGAGCCTGTGGGTTTTAATTTACTTACCACCTTTTGTAACCACTGAAATGTAGCCAATTCAAATTGATCAAAAACTGCAATATGCCGAACAGGACTTAATGGTTTATAAATCATCGGTGAGAAATCCAGTCTAATTGCATCAATCTTAGAAATAAAATAATCAAGAAAGTTCTCACATACAGACGGGGACGGAGTTAATTTTAACTTAGGCGAAGGATTTACTACAATATTAATAATATTAAAAAGTGTTTTCGGATTATTCAAGTTTTTCTCTATAAGTTCTGTGAAGTATCTAGATTCAGCTGATTTTACAGCTCTCTGAAATTGTGTTAAAGTTTCCTTAAAAATGTTATAAAAGATTTGAAGTTTATCCTTTTTCCATTTTCTTTCCGCCTGCCTGCAAGCTTGTCTACAGCGCCGTATCTCATCATCATTCAACCAGGGATCAGACCTATTTTTACAATATTTACTTTTTAATGGAGCCACTGCATCCAACACTTCTTGACAGGTTAAGTGTAGCAGTTGAAGGTGTTCATCCACTCCCCTGTCCTGAAGACCACTGTCTGACACATTGTACACCTCCCTGAACCTTGTAGTAAAATCTGCACAGGTTGTAGATGAAAACTTACGAAAATACTGAATAGATTTTACAGGGTTGTTAAAATGGCAGACAACAGGATTAGTAAACAAAACATGTTTATGATCAGAGATACTGTAATCACTTAATTCTAAGTCCTCAACAAGAAAACCATGTGTTAGTACCAGGTCTAATGTATGGCCATGCATGTGGGTTGGGCCTTTAACTTCCTGAGTTAGGCCAAAGGAGTCAATCAAACCTAAAAAATCCTTTGCCAGGGAATTTTCAGAACAACACAGATGAATATTAAAATCACCCACAATAAGCAGTCTATCAAACTTTGATATCAAACCTCCGAGAAAATCTCCAAAATCATTGGTAAAGTCCTTATGTTGTTTAGGCGGCCTATATATGACTGCTATTACCACTGGGTTGTCAATGTCTAATATCATTAACTGCAGTTCGAACGACTGATATTCCTCGGTCACTATTTGTCTACAGTTAAACTTCTCTTTAAAAATAGAAGCCAACCCTCCTCCTCGACCAGATAAACGAGGAGTATTATAAAACGTACTTTTCTGTGGTCGAAGTTCAGAGAAAGGGCTTATTTCTCCACGCGTGATCCACGTTTCAGTAATAAACATAAAATCCAAACCGCTCGCGGTAAAGAATTCATTCAATAAAAAGGTCTTATTTACCACTGATCTTGCGTTGATCAAGGCAATCCTCAGTTTAAAGGGGTCATTGTTTACTTGAGATATCCGGCGCAAAGGTCTAATATTGCACGATCTCACACCACCACGATGAAGTCGAGGCGGGCGATACAGTTGCTCCAATCCAGACGAGGTCGGGGAGATCAGAATGTTCCAAGCATATGATGGTTCCAATGAACGGCGTCTTATGAAATGACAGCAGTCCATTTCGTTGATAGAGGAACTCCGAAGGGTATACCTCTCCCGGTTTTTCGCAAGGGTAAGCTTAATCTGAACAGCAACACCACCTCTTTTCCCTCTTCGCCTTCGGCGTTTCCTTCCCGTCGGCAAACACGGCACGCGCCGCAGAAAGGGAGGCATGGCCGCCAGCAGCGGTGGTGGAGTGCAATAAGCATCCAGCGACACCCAGTGAGATTGCGCATCGACCAGAAATTTAATGTTCAATAGAGTTTGCCGATCATACGCTATTAATGGCAGCGCATTTTGGCTTAAGACAACACTTGAGTTTAAAATCACTTGGCTTAAAAGACTCATAAAACACCATAAAATAAACAAACTTGGAAAAAGTCTCAGGAACTGACGGCCTGCCAAAAACACCGGCACCATCTTGCCAATATATAAAGCAGAAAGTCTTTTTCTAACATTCCCTCAGTGAAATCTACTGGTGGTGAAACATTTACCTCAGCCATTGATATTAATAATGCTTTTAAAGAATTCTATCTTGATCTCTATAGTTGAAGATGAAGATATTGGAAACTTTGTGAAACCATTAGAATTCCCTAAACTGACAATTGAGCAAAAACTGAGATATATTATTCTGAGATAAACTTAGGAGCTTGGCGAGGTAATTAAGATCTTGCAGACAGACAAGGCTCCGGGACCAGAGGCCTTTGCCGCTGAATTTTTAGATCTTATGCTACAAAACTGGCTCCACTTTTGTTAGAAGTTTATAAAGAATCATTAATGAATGGAAAGCTTCTGCCAACCATGACAAGCCTAAATCAGACTGATTCTTTAAAAGAATTCAAGCAAGTGTAAGAGTTACGGTCCAATTTCCCTGATCCAGATATGACGTAAAAATATTGGCTAACCGATTAAGTTATGACATCTCTTATACATATAGATCAGGTGGGGTTTATTTGGGGCTGCTGCTCTTCTGATAACATTAGGTGTTTCATTAATATCATGTGGTCAGTGGCAAATGATAGAGACTCTGGTGCCATCTCACTTGATGCTGAAAAGGCATTTGATATGGTAGAATCTTAAGATTTTGAAAACAAACGGGTTCGGGAATACTTTTATTAGATGGATTAAATTACTATATAGGCACCTGGTTGAGGCGATGCAACAAATTAGTTAATTTCTGATTATTTTACTCTGGATAGGGGCACCCGGAGGGTTGCCCTCTTTTCCCATTATTGTTCGGTCTTGCCCTGGAACCATTAGCAGCCGCAATAAAGGATGATGATTCTCCAGGTGTGGTAGCGGGAGGTATGGCGCATAAGCTTTTGCTTTATGCAGATGATATTTTGTTATTCGTCTCCGACCCCACTAGATTTATGCCATGCCTCCACAGAATTATTAATTCCTTTTCTAAATTCTAAGGATACAGAGTCAGTTGGTCCAAATCCAAAGCTTTGGCTCTGACAGCATACTACCCAGTAACGGCTTTTCAGCTGGGCACCTTCCAGTGACCCAAACAGGGCATAAAGTATTTGGGCATTTTATTCCCAGCAAATTTGTGTGATTTAGTTAGTTAAATTTGACCCCTTAATAAAAAGGTTTGAGCAATGTGGGCGGATGGTTAATGTTATTAAATTTAATTGTATTCCAAAATTCAACTCCCTGCTACAATCGCTCCCTGTTGAAGTCCCCCTCTCTTATTTCAAGCTATTTGATTGCTACCAAATGAAAGTCCTTAATTTGGAATCGTAAGCATCCCAGATTACATTTCAATAAGTTATATAGGCCGATTGACCAGGGTGGGCTAGGCCTACCCAATATTTTGTTTTAATATTATACATTCAGTCTCAGACATTTGGCTCATTGGTTGCTTCCACTTAAGAGAGCCCCTCCCTGGTTTTGTTTTGAACAGGACGTTCTTGCCCCTATTTTGCCATTGCAAAGCCATTCAATTACACTAACCGGAGAAGCTACACCCAGTTATCGCGCATTTGCGATATGGTACGGACAAAAGTGTCCAGAGTGTTTAATTCAGAAATTAATATAATGTATATAATTTGATTCTGTATTTTATGTTTTGTTTGTTTTATGAAATCAATAAAAATTGTTAATAACAAAAGAAAATAGTACAAATTATACAATTAAAACAAAATTATATTAAATGTAATATCTTATTTATTGATTTAATACATGGATTTGTTTTGTTCATTTGAAAAAATAAAAATAAAAAAAGTGACCAAAATGATGAAAAATTTGTTAAATTAATATTCTTGTAATGTACCTCTTTAAAAAGGTTCCCTGTATAATTAACTGCATTAAATGGCAGAGAATTTCTTCAATTTGTAAGCAAAAGGACATGATGTAACTGAAATGAACCCATAGGAATCGATACTGAAATCAAAAGCTTGTGATTCAGATTCGAATTGGGAAATCTGTATCAACACCCAGCCATTTTAAATCTCTGTAGTTCAATTACCCACAGTTATGTTAATCATATTATCTATACAAATTTCCATGACGTTTCCAAGATAAAAAAAAAAAGATTTTATTAATTTTCATGACTTTTCCAGCCATTTCAAAGTAATTGTACATATTGAGATGCATACTAAATATCTTCAAAAGGCTGACAAATGTAGAGATATTTTTTTCTGCCACTACCACGTTCTCTAGCAAGCATACAAAATTGTCCATCCTTCAAACCTTCCGTTTCTCTTGATTGACAACTGTGCTAATTTGAGAACCGTGATTCTCTTGATTGACAACTGTGCTAATTTGAGCCCCTTATGTTGGATTATATTGTATATACAGATTTATACTGATTATACTGTATAAATTACTCAATTCATATTAAAACAGTGATCAAAGGGATAGTGTGACACTGTGTAGAGGTTTGTGATTTATGGCAATGACTGTGCAGTTGTGGTGGAGGACAGGAAATGCAGAGGACAGGAAGTGCATAAGAAACAGGAAGAACATACAAGCCCTACAAATGTGTTGTACCTGTGTTTGGGAGCTGCTGCTGATTAAGGGGGTGACTGGTGTGGCATTGGGTGATGTGGAGGGGAAAACAGGTTGACGCAGGGTGTGAAACAAATCTGGTTAAAAAAAAAGATTGAGAACAACTCAGTGTGGGCTTCAGGTGGCCCCTTGCATTTCTTTGTTCACAAACATTTATTTGGCTTGTGAACTTGCATTCACAGTCATATGAAACTAACAAGTCTCTAATAAATCATTTAAAAAATAACTTGCATGAATAAAAAGTAACAAAGTGTTGGGTTGTAAGTTACAACAAAATTTGAATGATTTGAACTGTTTATGTAAAAACTTTTTGCAATGTACAATTAAAAATAAAACACAATATTACAATGTCCAAGTATACGTTGCCATTTTCATTACACCATATCGATAATAATTTTTCACAATACGGTTCCAAAATAAGTATAATACTGCAGTTGACCGTAGAGATGTCCGAAAAGCTGATTCAGCGATTAATTTACATCTCTCAAAAGTCTTCTCTGAAATCCCCACAAAGCATGTTTATACACTTAAAAAAAATAAAA